>NC_091152.1:44892588-44941097 GCF_040958095.1 Procambarus clarkii
ATATATATATATATATATATATATATATATATATATATATATATATATATATATATATATATATATATATATATATATATATATATATATATATATATTTAGCAACTATTATACTGTTAACTTGACGAGCGTTCAGCTTAGCGTGAATCATTAACGTCGTCAGCAGTGACTTAGGAACCCGAAAACTCGCTTCACACATTCAGAAGCGTGTTATTTTAAGCCTTGTGTTTGTTTTGGTCTCGTCCGCCTGGCAGGCACTCAAGCGTGTTTACATCTCGTCAGACGCCGGGAATCTGTGCCTAAAGTTACAACTGTGGGATATAGTGAGGGATTTATCACCTGGATCACAGACATAGGAACATGAGCACAGAGGAGCCCTCAAGGCGGTGAGTTGCAGTCTTGAAGACAATACACCTTGGGTACGAGTGAAAATAACTTGTTTATATACAGTAATTATATATAAGGAAAAATAACATACGGCAAAACAGAAATTACGTGTGTGTGTGTGTGTGTGTGTGTGTGTGTGTGTGTGTGTGAGAGAGAGAGAGAGAGAGAGAGAGAGAGAGAGAGAGAGAGAGAGAGAGAGAGAGAGAGAGAGAGAGAGAGAGAGAGAGAGAGAGAGAGAGAGAGAGGCGGAGGACTGTTATCCACCTGCTGGGATATTCTTCTAGGGACACACATTAAACCATGAGGATGGCACCAACCAACAACCAGGAGAAGCTCATCTACTGACAACAAACATTTTACTCCCGAGACACTAGTCCCAGATGATCCTGAACAACAACCTCCTCATCTTGTTCCATTTACCGCATCAGAGATGACTGAAGTGGGTATACACGAGGCTCAGGTTCACCATCTGTATACACCACTCGACACAGGCATGTGGTAGAGCCAGACAAAGGCAGCCCAAGACTATTATAGAGCTCTGCTGACCTGCTGGAGCGACCCTTCACATGCCTCTTCCAACTCTTAATGACTCTGGGAATGTGTCGCTCCCCTTGGCAGAAGATAAATGTTGTGGCAGCACATAAAGAGCCGCCGCTCAGTGCCTGGTCACTACCCACCTGTGTCACGGCCTTCAGTTAATGGTAAAAATCTTGAGATATTAATCTCTCTACAAATATGATTTGTTGATCACCACCGGCTGCTATGTGATGGACGGTATGGCCTTAGTACATGTCTGTCTGCTGCTGATCTCCTGCTAAATCTCTTCACTAAGTGGCATCAGTCACTGGACGACTTCATGATCACCTGCTGAGTTTCAATTGACATTTTGGGAATGACGTTTGACTCTTCAAGGTCCATGTCAGGCCCCATGCTTAACCCAGCAAGCCGGGCAGCCAGGAAACCTTCAACCCATCTCAAACTTCCACACCAGGACGGGTTACAAAACCTTGTATGAAACACAAGTTCGCTCTCATCTAGAGTATGCTCCCCTCTCCTGGATCACCTGCCCCCCCCCCCCCCCCATCATTCATCAGATTTTGGGACAATGTGGGAAGGCTCCTCTGACGTTGGCAGACTTACTATTATGTTGTTCAGCTCCACACCTGGCCCAACGTCGAGGACAACCAGTAGTTGGCACCCATAACTCAAGGCTCTCAGCCATCATCAGGTCATGCTGGAACTGTTGATGGCTGAGTGCATCAAATCATGCTGGAATTGCCTTTCTCGGGAACATTACTCCATCAACGATCATTTATTGCTAGGCTGACTTACATGCGGAACTTGTTCGCTCAACAGGTTGTTACACAGGGTATCAATCACATGCAGGCTCTGGCTAGCTCATCCTGGCCATATATGATAGTTACTTAGCTTTAAAGTTAGTTAAATTCTTGTGAATACAAATAAGATTCTAATGACATAAATGAGTCTCTCAACGCAGGCTTCAGATGAGTTCATATAAGATAACAACTCTTGCTTGCAGTTGCACTAGGGACCTCAATGATCTACCTAATGAACCCTCGTCTTAGAATAGAGAGAGAGGTAGAGAGTGGCAGGAGAGAGAGGAAGAGTGTGTGTATGTGTGTGTGTTAATCCCTGGAATTGAAAACCTATGAATTCAGATTAAGTAAACTAAATTTACGTTTTCATTAATACTTAGGAGTAAACTGTGGTATAACTGTCTTGGTGTAGTGATGTTGTTGAAGCTGTCTTGGTGTCGTGATGTTGTTGAAGCTGTCTTGGTGTCGTGATGTTGTTGAAGCTGTCTTGGTGTCGTGATGTTGTTGAAGCTGTTTTGGTGTCGTGATGTTGTTGAAGCTGTCTTGGTGTCGTGATGTTGTTGAAGCTGTCTTGGTGTCGTGATGTTGTTGAAGCTGTTTTGGTGTCGTGATGTTGTTGAAGCTGTCTTGGTGTCGTGATGTTGTTGAAGCTGTCTTGGTGTAGTGATGTTGTTGAAGCTGTCTTGGTGTCGTGATGTTGTTGAAGCTGTCTTGGTGTCGTGATGTTGAAGGTGTCTTGGTGTAGTGATGTTGAAGCTGTCTTGGTGTCGTGATGTTGAAGCTGTTTTGCGAGTTTTCCTGGAGTGGTGTTAGCATAGTGTTGGAGTTAAGATGGAGAAGTATTGATGTGTTGTTTCGATGTGTTACTGGAGCAGTGGGAAGTTGTGTGGGAGTAGTGGTGTTGGAGCAGAGTTAAAGTTGTGTTGGTGTTGTACACGAGTTGTGTTGGAGCTGTCTTGGTGTAGTCTTGAAGTAGTTGTGCGAGTAGTGTCGGGTTAGAATAGTGATAGTTGCAGTTGTAATGAATTAGTGAGAGTAGTGAACACTGGAGAAGAGAGTTGAGGATAGAGATAAAACAGCACAGTCAGACCTTCAAAAAGATATGTAAATGCTCAAGGCTTTGAAGAATTTTTAGATATAATGAATTCATAAAAGCCAGAATTTTCCCAGCGGTTCTGGAAGTGATAAACTTCAAGTAAAATGCAGTAGGAGGAAATAATATTTTTAGAAATATACACTACTGTATAAAATATACATTTGCGAGGGTAATACAGATATACATTTGTGAGGCGTGAGGTACAGCTACATGTGTGAGGGAGTGAGGTACAGCTCCATGTGTGAGGGAGGGAGTGAGGTACAGCTACATGTGTGAGGGAGTGAGGTACAGCTACATGTGTGAGGGAGGGAGTGAGGTACAGCTACATGTGTGAGGGAGTGAGTGAGGTACAGCTACATGTGTGAGGGAGGGAGTGAGGTACAGCTACATGTGTGAGGGAGGGAGTGAGGTACAGCTACATGTGTGAGGGAGTGAGTGAGGTACAGCTACATATGTGAGGGAGTGAGTGAGGTACAGCTACATGTGTGAGGGAGTGAGTGAGGTACAGCTACATGTGTGAGGGAGGGAGTGAGGTACAGCTACATGTGTGAGGGAGGGAGTGAGGTACAGCTACATGTGTGAGGGAGTGAGTGAGGTACTGCTACATGTGTGAGGGAGTGAGGTACAGCTACATGTGTGAGGGAGTGAGTGAGGTACAGCTACATGTGTGAGGGAGGGAGTGAGGTACAGCTACATGTGTGAGGGAGGGAGTGAGGTACAGCTACATGTGTGAGGGAGTGAGTGAGGTATAGCTACATGTGTGAGGGAGTGAGTGGGGTACAGCTACATGTGTGAGGGAATGAGTGAGATACAGCTACATGTGTGAGGGAGTGAGGGAGGTACAGCTACATGTGTGAGGGAGTGAGTGAGGTACAGCTACATGTGTGAGGGAGTGAGGCGTGAGGTACAGCTACATGTGTGAGGGAGTGAGGCGTGAGGTACAGCTCCATGTGTGATGGAGGTACAGCTACATGTGTGAGTGAGTGAGGTACAGCTACATGTGTGAGGGAGTGAGTGAGGTACAGCTACATGTGTGAGGGAGTGAGTAAGGTACAGCTACATGTGTGAGGGAGGGAGTGAGGTACAGCTACATGTATGAGGGAGTGAGTGAGGTACAGCAACATGTGTGAGGGAGTGAGGGAGGTACAGCTACATGTGTGAGGGAGTGAGTAAGGTACAGCTACATGTGTGAGGGAGGGAGTGAGGTACAGCTACATGTATGAGGGAGTGAGTGAGGTACAGCTACATGTGTGAGGGAGGGAGGTACAGCTACATGTGTGAGGGAGGGAGTGAGGTACAGCTACATGTGTGAGGGAGTGAGTGAGGTACAGCTACATGTGTGAGGGAGTGAGGTACAGCTACATGTGTGAGGGAGTGAGTGAGGTACAGCTACATGTGTGAGGGAGTGAGGTACAGCTACATGTGTGAGGGAGTGAGGTACAGCTACATGTGTGAGGGAGTGAGTGAGGTACAGCTACATGTGTGAGGGAGTGAGGCGTGAGGTACAGCTACATGTGTGAGGGAGGGAGTGAGGTACAGCTACATGTGTGAGGGAGTGAGTGAGGTACAGCTACATGTGTGAGGGAGTGAGTGAGGTACAGCTACATGTGTGAGGGAGTGAGTGAGGTACAGCTACATGTGTGAGGGAGTGAGGTACAGCTCCATGTGTAAGGGAGTGAGTGAGGTACAGCTACATGTGTGAGGGAGTGAGTGAGGTACAGCTACATGTGTGAGGGAGTGAGTGAGGTACAGCTACATGTGTGAGGGAGTGAGGTACAGCTACATGTGTGAGGGAGTAAGGTACAGCTACATGTGTGAGGGAGTGAGTGAGGTACAGCTACATGTGTGAGGGAGTGAGTGAGAGAGCCTCAGGAGGTGTATTTGCTTGCCTGTTATTCACACTTCATAGGTTCATTTTCCTCTCTTTTTAAATTTTTATATCTTTAAATATTGTTGTTTTAGATTGACTCTCCTCTTATTAATTCTTTTGTATAAAGCCTTATTTTTTAAGTTATTTAGTCCTCATGATTATCATTTAGGGTCGTTGTTAGTCCGCCTAATTAATCAATGCGGTACACTACCTTCCTGCGTTTTATTAAGACTATTTTTAAATATGTTATATTTGCATGTACCAAATAACTCAAATCACTTTGTCACATCACTTACTGCAACGTTATCAGCCCACTTGTTATCTTGAGGTAACTAGCGATATGTGATGCTGGACTCTGACTGGTTGGTTATAGTGGAGATATTTCTCATGGTTAGGAAACTGTTACATTTACCAGCCAATATACAAGGCCACGGAAGCATCCTGATGGTCAAACGAACTTGGGATCGTTTCTGAGAGAAAATGATTGTTTTGGGGTACTGCACATAGACCAATTACAGGCTTTTCAGACCTGGCTAACAGCCACCAACCACGTACCAGGTGTTAGTGTCACGGAGGAGTGGCAGCGTCCTCCCTCACTTCTCACGTGACCAAGAAGAACATCGCCGCTAAACTTTACTTGGACCCCGATAGCGACTGTGTTCATATTTGGAGTCCTAAGATATGAACCAACGGACTTACACACGCCTTCAACAGCATAACGTCTTAAGTCGTTGCATAGAAGTAAATGATGTAGTGAGATATGTCACACCACTATATATATATATATATATAAATATATATATATATATATATATATATATATATATATATATATATATATATATATATATATATATATATATATATATATATATATATATATTATGACATAGAGGCCACGGGTGAGAGCGCCAGAGTTAAACAAGAGGGCAACACTCACCTTCCAGTACCAGCAGCACATGTGGCACAACTCTCCATGCACACCTCAATAACCTGCAACAGCCAACTTGTTCTGTTTACTTAGTAAGAAAGCTTACTAGTCCCTGGAGAGGGTTAATAAAGCTGTAGACCATCAGATATATATAAATGTGCTCTGAACATTGTCCAGGAATAAATATATTGGCTGGTTGGTCTGTGAGTTACTCTGTGGCCTTAACCTGCTTGCTATGGAAATGGAAAGGTCATATGCCAGATGGACTCTGCCCCAGTGCCAACCTTTCAGATATATCGGCTCCTACAGTGACCTCCCCCTTTGATTTTCATGAAATCTACAATTGGAGATTAGTTTACCATAGAGTTTTAGTTTTTTTTTTAAATACGTCATAATATTAAATTTTCTGAGACATACATAGGGTGAGGAAGGGGCAGCCATTGTTGTGTCACCTCCGAGACGTGTGGAGCAAATTCGGCTCCTATCATATCTGGACAATGTCGGCCAGTAGCGTCAATAGTATGGAGTGTTAGACATTATTGAGACCAGAGGCTCACAGGGAGCAAATGCGGCTCCTGTTAATTTTACTTGGACGAAGTGTTATGGAAACCAAAGGTGTACCATTATCACACGCTGTCAACAAATTCAAGTTAAGTGTCTTTCCGAAACCCGTATATCTATCATTAGTGGCCATTAATGTCATTGGGTAGGGTGATCCGGTTAGATCATGAAATCGCCTCATACTAAAGGTAATTAAGCCAGGTCTTCAATGTTCCATGTACAGTATTTTCTCTGATATAGCTTGTCATATATAGGTATCTGGCTTTACAGCTAGCGCCCTTTTAACAGGTCAAGACGAGGAAGCAAGACTTTGTGCATCAGTTACTGGGTGATGGAAGCTACCTCAAAGAGGATAATTTGGTGTCAACACCCTAGTTATACCTGGTGGACTAACCTGCTGTACTATAAGATAAGGAACCTCTGCAATGTATGTAGTCTATTACTGTAGTTTGATTGGCTGCATATATAAATTTAATAAACCCCCCTAATGTGTAGAGGATCGATTTGTGAGATTGAGATTATTGCAGAAATACAGTCCACTTATCATTATACAAATTGCTATCGAAGTATATAAATTAACGTAAATATAAATCTCACAGGTCGGTTCCCACATTATTTGGACCTTCGGAACCGGAATATTCGGTCCTATGAACCCACATTTGGTCATCTTAGTACCGGATGAACCAGTTAACCAGTGGATTCATTAAATATACTAGTGCAGTGTTATTTAAACAAAGCCAGCAGTCAATGACGGCGGCGTTGACTCGTGCGAGTTCACGAGCCCGCTCAGTTCAGATCAGCTTCGTCAGCGGTTTCATGCACACCCACAGATTTGGTGGCGTGTTATTCTGTGAAATGACAGCGCTAATATAGAAGCCAGCCAAATTAGTGACTGTGTCCTCGCAAGATTGTTCACGGATTTTGTGGTGTTAAATTTCGCGAGAGATTATCTACGAATTTTGTGGACTTTATTTCGCGAGGTCACTAATAATATTTAATACTTCTTGATAATATTAGAAGTTTCATAGAGGCTAATTAAGAGGCTATTATCAATAATTGTGTATATTATTTCTCCAAAATAGAGAATTATTTAATATATATTGCACTAGTGATCACAGTATAATATTTACTAATTGCCAACCCACAACAGGGTAGGATATTACCATTGACTAGTTGAACTATTATCGTTCATCCTAGTCCCATTATTACCATAGTCAGTTGTACTATATTCAACAACCTAACACCATTAATGAATGGTGCAGACCCTATTTTGGGTGTAATTTTTATCAACTCGAGTTGAGTTGTATATATAATAATTTACTTATGATCATTACACCTTTGAGTGATTAATTAGTGTCTCTTCCATCCTAGGGTGATATAGAAGAGCTAACCTAAAGGTACTTCCAGTGACACTGGTTTATCACTCAAATCATTAGTGTGGATGATTGTATATATATATATAATGTGTATTAATTTTAAGTGCTAACCTCTAGTAGAGGTAGGATTATTGCCTAGTGAGTGCATTTGACCCTAGGCTACCATCAGTGCTTGTTCAGTATTATGAGCAGCCCAAGTACAAGTCCCACAAGGCTTCACCAACTAGCCAGTATGAATAATGCAGGGAGAATGAAAAGAACCCTTGCAGGTCTTAAAGGCCACTTAACAAGACAGATCAAGAAATGTGAAGATTTGTCACAACAATCTCAAGTTGATTATGCTGACCTGGAAAGCTATTATCAAGCAGCTGCAGGTAAATTTGAGCAAATCAAATGCCAAATGGCTGTCCTTGTGGGGACAGACTACTACCATCGATTCATCGGTAGCCCTACTAAATATCAGGGCATAACCATGTTAAACTCTGCAGGAGGTAAATTACTCTCAGGCCCAGTATCAAGCCTGAGGAGACCTATGCCTGCAGATAAACAATACCAATAGAAATCTAAATTTGTCAGCTGATTATATTTCTCCAGTAGCATTATACTAAGGAGATTACAGCTGACTATAGTAACAGAGGTTGATGTTAGTATCATCATTTGAAGCTGAAAATGAGGTCATGAGGCCTCAGTGGCAAATCAGTGAACAGTAGCCTAAAACAGCTACAAGTCACTGCGACCAATGTCACTGAACCCACTGCAGTCTCAGAACCATACTTTACTTTAATGATGAGCTATTCAATCTTCTGAATCAATTAACTAAATTAAACCCCAATAAATCTGATGACTGATTTGATACATTTATTATTTAATCAAGATGTATTCCATGGGCCTCAGTGTTTATATATCAGTGACTAGTTACCTGAACAAACTTCAAGTTATATCTAATGTCACTGATCTCACTGCAGTCCCTGAATCATACTTGACTGTAGTACTTGATCACATTCAGTCTTTTGGGTTAAATAATATGTAATTAGGCTTGAATATTAGCCTTTCAAGAGTTGACAGGGAAATGAAATCGCATTAGACTTCCAACCCCTGCAACTCTAGTACGGGACATCCGTCCTGTACGAACAGACACACAAATGTGTGATTACTAACTACTAACATCAAATTAATCTAATAATTTGAAGGAGTAGTATCGGTGTTCGTCTGTTCTAAATAGGACTTCGACCCGTGAGCAGCCCCTGGGGAATTATGTCGGAAAATCCGACACCATTTAATATATCATACAGACAGATAATAATTGCTGCTGTATTACCAACAAGTTACCCATAGAAAACGTAACTTGTAGTGGAATTACCGTCGAAAGAAAATGGGATATCATCACCACACACTATTATAATTCACCACCTATTATGGTGGGAATTATTCTTAAATACATTAGTCTTTGGACTTTACCATCATAAAACATCTCATATAAATTAACTTAATTATCAATATTAAAGTAGAGTAAATGTGACCCTTCTATCACTTTCTGTCATGTGGTCAATGTAAGCCAGGCGTCAGGGTGAGGAAGGGGCAGCCATTGTTGTGTCACCTCCGAGACGTGTGGAGCAAATTCGGCTCCTATCATATCTGGACAATGTCGGCCAGTAGCGTCAATAGTATGGAGTGTTAGACATTATTGAGACCAGAGGCTCACAGGGAGCAAATGCGGCTCCTGTTAATTTTACTTG
Organism: Procambarus clarkii; assembly: GCF_040958095.1. Classification (NCBI taxonomy): domain Eukaryota; kingdom Metazoa; phylum Arthropoda; class Malacostraca; order Decapoda; family Cambaridae; genus Procambarus; species Procambarus clarkii. The sequence continues at coordinate 44,901,883 of NC_091152.1, forward strand.
GACGAAGTGTTATGGAAACCAAAGGTGTACCATTATCACACGCTGTCAACAAATTCAAGTTAAGTGTCTTTCCGAAACCCGTATATCTATCATTAGTGGCCATTAATGTCATTGGGTAGGGTGATCCGGTTAGATCATGAAATCGCCTCATACTAAAGGTAATTAAGCCAGGTCTTCAATGTTCCATGTACAGTATTTTCTCTGATATAGCTTGTCATATATAGGTATCTGGCTTTACAGCTAGCGCCCTTTTAACAGGTCAAGACGAGGAAGCAAGACTTTGTACATCAGTTACTGGGTGATGGAAGCTACCTCAAAGAGGATAATTTGGTATCTACACCCTAGTTATACCTGGTGGACTAACCTGCTGTACTATAAGATAAGGAACCTCTTCAATGTATGTAGTCTATTACTGTAGTTTGATTGGCTGCATATATAAATTTAATAAACCCCCCCTAATGTGTAGAGGATCGATTTGTGAGATTGAGATTATTGCAGAAATACAGTCCACTTATCATTATACAAATTGCTATCGAAGTATATAAATTAACGTAAATATAAATCTCACAGGTCGGTTCCCACATTTGGTGCTGCAGAAGACGTAAAGATAACTTTGGTGCTGCAGAAGACGTAAAGATAACTTTGGTTTTGCTGAAGGTTTCTAGATAACTTTGGTGTTGTTGAAGACAACATATACGCCAACTCGCCAGCATAAAGTACAATAGACCGCCCCTTACAAGTCAAACATTGTCGTTTTAATATTTTAACATTGCCTTCCCCCAGTAATCTGCTTCATGTCCCTGCGTCTTGCCCTCCTCAAGGACCTCCTCCTCCAGGTGCCCTCCTCAAGGACCTCCTCCAGGCGCCCTCCTCAAGGACCTCCTCCAGGCGCCCTCCTCAAGGACCTCCTCCTCCAGGTGCCCTCCTCAAGGACCTCCTCCAGGCGCCCTCCTCAAGGACCTCCTCCAGGCGCCCTCCTCAAGGACCTCCTCCAGGCGGCTTCCTCAAGGACCTCCTGGCGCCCTCCTCAAGGACCTCCTCCTCCAGGTGCCCTCCTCAAGGACCTCCTCCTCCAGGCGCCCTCCTCAAGGACCTCCTCCAGGCGCCCTCCTCAAGGACCTCCTCCTCCAGGCGCCCTCCTCAAGGACCTCCTCCTCCTCCAGGCGCCCTCCTCAAGGACCTCCTCCAGGCGCCCTCCTCAAGGACCTCCTCCTCCAGGCGCCCTCCTCAAGGACCTCCTCCAGGCGCCCTCCTCAAGGACCTCCTCCAGGCGCCCTCCTCAAGGACCTCCTCCAGGCGCCCTCCTCAAGGACCTCCTGCAGGCGCCCTCCTCAAGGAACCTCCTCCAGGCGCCCTCCTCAAGAACCTCCTCCAGGCGCCCTCCTCCTCCATTGTTACATTTTTGGGCCGGTGAGGCAATTTTGGTTATTGTGTGAGTTCAATCTGCAGGTCCGCCCCTGATTAAGGCTTGAGGCCTCCTCGCTACACAAGGGGACGTGAACACAAGCCCCACTGCAACAATGACAAACATTCAAAAGAACACAGCTTTTGTCTGCAGTGTAACGACGACAAGTCTTCGCAAGCAGTTTGCTTGCCACTCTCCTTGGTGTGCGATAAGTCACTGGAAAAAGGAGACCTGCCAGAAATATGGAAGACGGCTAATGTAGTCCCATTATACACAACCATTGACAGGTAAGAGGCACTGAACTACAGACCAGTGTCCTTAACATGTATACCATGCAATGTGACGATCGTAAGGGGAAGAATTTAGCTTATCTGGAGAGAAGGGACTGTGTGACAACCCATCAACATGGGTTCAGGGAGGGTAAATCTTGCCTCACTGCCTTATTAGAATTCTATGACCAGGTGACAAAAATTAAGCATGAAGGAGAAGGCTGGGCAGACTTCATTTTTTTGGACTGTCGGAAAGCCTTTGACATATGCACCAACCTCATATGGGGTACTAAGTAGGTGAAACAGGCAGGAGTAACTGGTGGATAAGGGAGTACCTAAGCAATAGGAAGCAGAGAGTTATAGTGAGGGGTGAGACCTCAGACTGGCGTGAAGTCACCAGTGGAGTCCCACAGGGCTCTGTACTTGGACTTATCCTGTTTCTGATATACGTAAATGATCTCCCAGAGGGTATAGACTCATTCCTCTCAATGTTTGCTGACGACGCCAAAATTATGAGAAGGATTAAGACAGAGGAGGACAGCTTGAGGCTTCATGATGACCTGGACAAACTGAATGAATGGTCCAACAAATGGTTGTAAGAGTTTAACCTGAGCAAATGTAAACTAATGAAGACAGGTAAAGGGAGTAGGAGGCCTGAAACAAGATACCATTTGGGAGATGAAATCTTTCAAGATACAAGGAGAGAAGAAGACCCGGGGTTGATATCCGGCCAGACCTGTCCCCTGAAAAAAATATCTAGAGGATATCATCAGAGATGTATACCAGACTGGCCAACATAAGAACTGGCATCAGAAACTTGTATAAGGAATCGTTTAGAACCTTGTATACCACATATATCAGACCAATCCTGAAGTATGCAACTCCAGCTTGGAGTCTGACGCACAAGACTAAATTGGAGAAGATTCAACGATATGCCAACAGACTCGTACCCGAGCTGAGGGGTATGAGCTACGAGGAGAGCACTATACATGGTACAGGAACCATGAGTGAGGTACAGGAACCGAGTGAGGTACAGGAACTATACCTCACTTTGCTTGAAGACAGAAGAGTTGGGGAGACATGATCACTACATAAAAGAATCTCGGAGCAATTGCTAGGGTAAATAAAAACAGTTTATTTACACAAGTGGAACCATAGTTCCCAAATGAGCCACAGAGACATTAGAAAGAACTTTTGCAGTGTCAGAGTAGTTAACAGATGGAATGCATTAGGCAGTGATGTGATGGAGGCTGACTCTACACACAGTCTCAAATATAGATATGATAGAGCCCAGTAGGCTCAGGAATCTGTACACCAGTTGATTGACGGTTGAGAGGCGGGACCAAAGAGCCAGAGCTCAACCCCCACAAGCACAATAAGATGAGTACAAGAACACAGCTTCCTTCTGCAGTGCAACAACGACGAGTGTTCACTCTACATTGTTCACCGTTTATATATAATCATTCACAATGAAACATCACTGTTTTCTAAGTCCTTCTGTAAAGACCCCATTGCTACTTGTGGGGTAACCTGACCCCATTGTTACTTGTGGGGTAACCTGACCCCATTGTTACTTGTGAGGTAACCTGACCCCATTGTTACTTGTGAGGTAACCTGACCCCATTGTTACTTGTGGGGTAACCTGACCCCATTGTTACTTGTGAGGTAACCTGACCCCATTGTTACTTGTGAGGTAACCTGACCCCATTGTTACTTGTGGGGTAACCTGACCCCATTGTTACTTGTGAGGTAACCTGACCCCATTGTTACTTGTGAGGTAACCTGACCGCATTGTTACTTGTGGGGTAACCTGACCCCCATTGTTACTTGTGAGGTAACCTGACCCCATTGTTACTTGTGGGGTAACCTGACCCCATTGTTACTTGTGAGGTAACCTGACCCCATTGTTACTTGTGAGGTAACCTGACCCCATTGTTACTTGTGGGGTAACCTGACCCCATTGTTACTTGTGAGGTAACCTGACCCCTTTGTTACTTGTGAGGTAACCTGACCCCATTGTTACTTGTGGGGTAACCTGACCCCATTGTTACTTGTGGGGTAACCTGACCCCATTGTTACTTGAGGTAACCTGACCCCATTGTTACTTGTGGGGTAACCTGACCCCATTGTTACTTGTGGGGTAACCTGACCCCATTGTTACTTGTGGGGTAACCTGACCCCATTGTTACTTGTGAGGTAACCTGACCCCATTGTTACTTGTCTACCCTTGGCCACCCAGTACCACTCAACCAGGACCTTGGCCACCCAGTACCAGTCAACCAGGACCTTGGCCACCCAGTACCAGTCAACCAGGACCTTGGCCACCCAGTGCCAGTCAACCAGGACCTTGGACACCCAGTGTCAGTCAACCAGGACCTTGGCCACCCAGTGCCAGTCAACCAGGACCTTGGGCACCCAGTGCCAGTCAACCAGGACCTTGGCCACCCAGTACCAGTCAACCAGGACCTTGGCCACCCAGTGCCAGTCAACCAGGACCTTGGCCACCCAGTGCCAGTCAACCAGGACCTTGGCCACCCAGTGCCAGTCAACCAGGACCTTGGGCACCCAGTGCCAGTCAACCAGGACCTTGGCCACCCAGTGCCAGTCAACCAGGACCTTGGCCACCCAGTGCCAGTCAACCAGGACCTTGGCCACCCGGTACCAGTCAACCAGGACCTTGGCCACCCAGTGCCAGTCAACCAGGACCTTGGCCACCCGGTGCCAGTCAACCGGGACCTTGGCCACCCGGTGCCAGTCAACCAGGACCTTGGCCACCCAGTAACCGGGCCAGATCTGAATTAACTTCTCTTGTTTAGCTACAACAGGTCGTTATGTACTGTGATGTATGATGTTCACCAGAGTTCCGGCTTGCTGTAACCTTCAGTCCAACTCCTCGGACCTGAAGCGTTTGATCTCCTACCTGTCACGACACGAGAACCTTGTACCTCAATACCTGCCAATTCACTAGAGACTTTAAGAACGCCGCCACCACCTGACTTAATTCCTTTACTGATAATTCCCCCTAACTGACGGTGAAGCAGGAAACTGTCAATTAGCACTTGATCCCTGAATGTGGATCCCCAATTATCCGAAAGGAGGGATGAGATTTACTTTAAATGTGTAGTTTGACTTGACAAAGAGCTTATAGTGAATAGAATAAGAGCTGCACCACGGGGACCTAACAAGTCTCCGTGGTGTAGTGGTAAGACACTCGCCTGGCGTTCCGCGAGCGCTATGTCATGGGTTCGTATCCTGGCCGGGGAGGATTTACTGGGCGCAATTCCTTAACTGTAGCCTCTGTTTAACGCAACAGTAAAATGTGTACTTGGATGAAAAAACGATTCTTCGCGGCAGGGGATCGTATTCCAGGGACCATAGGATTAAGGACTTGCCCGAAACGCTAAGCGTACTTGTGGCTGTACAAGAATGTAACAACTCTTGTATATATCTCAAAAAAAAAAAAAATGTTTGTACAGTTCAGAGGAGTGTATTCAATAATCAGGGGGCGTGAATAAACCTTACCGAAATAAACGAATATAACATATACACTGGGGAACATTCCACTAAATACTATATATTCTAAACAAGATATATTAATACATAAATAATTATTATGGAACAAATTAATATCCCACGCTGAATTTATTCCTAACTGAAATTCTTCCTAAAGTAGAGGAACTGATTAATGAATTTAAAAGGAACTGAACCAACTCGTAAGCACTTTATCCAGACGGCCGCTCCTCACACTGCTCTAACACTCACTCTGACCTCTGTCAAGCTGACCTGGGCTAGTTGACAAGCCTCACTAACAAGCCTGGTTATCAAGGGTAACTCAGTGTACTGGTCACTTACGATGACTAGTACATTCCTATTTCAAACCTGATGACAAATTATATTGGTACTTGAGTCAGGTTGATTATTAATTATAATATTGAATGATACTTTGGATTTATAATTTCCATGAAGTAACAGACAATATGATCAGTACATATTCTCCACCTTGTGGATGTTCTCATCCTAAGATTCGTCTGTACTTGACGACGAGTGGACTCTTTACTTTAATTGTCGTTAAACTAACATAGTTAACAATGGACGTTATTAATTACCACTACTTTTACTATCTGAATTTCACTAAACCTGATGAATTAATTCAGGGGAAGGCTGTAGCACTCGTGTCTGCCTCACTCCCCTGCTAATATCTCGGGACACCCTTATCTTGAGAGCCTTTCTGGGAACAGCTCAGGTACAAACTCCCCTGAAACTCCAAAACCTAGATAATCCCTGTCTACAATACTATACAAGGTCTCTAAGCTTCTAAAACAGCTTAGACTGTTACAGCTCTCTTGATCAAATGTTTAGGAAACATTGTTTTTAATCTAAAACACGATGTTTATTATCCTAATCCGTTACATTACAAAGAAAAATTTTACCAAATGCTAAAAAAAAAAGTCTACCGCACCTTAAAATCACTACAACCAGAAGATTGTATCACAATAAACATTTAAAAACATGCAGATCCCAGCATTTGAATCTCCACTGTCAGGCTGACAGTCCAACAGTTACCAGTCAGGTGGACGAGGGGAGGGTGGACGAGGGTGAGGTGGACGAGGGGGAGGGTGGACGAGGGGAGGGTGGACGAGGGTGAGGGTGGACGAGGGGAGGGTGCACGAGGGGAGGGTGGACGAGGGGGAGGGTGGGCGAGGGGGAGGGTGTGGACGAGGGGGGGGGTGTGGACGAGGGGGAGGGTGGACGAGGGGAGGGTGGACGAGGGGGAGGGTGGACGAGGGGGGGTGTGGACGAGGGGGAGGGTGGACGAGGGGGAGGGTGGACGAGGGGGAGGGTGGCCGAAGGGGAGGGTGGACGAGGGTAGGGTGGACGAGGGGGAGGGTGGACGAGGGGGAGGGTGGGCGAGGGGGAAGGTGGGCGAGGGGGAAGGTGGGCGAGGGGGAGGGTGGACGAGTGGGGGAGGGTGGACGAGGGGAGGGGGTGGACGAGGGGGAGGGTGGACGAGGGGAGGGTGGACGAGGGGGAGGGTGGCCGAAGGGGAGGGTGGACGAGGGGAGGGTGGACGAGGGGGAGGGTGGACGAGGGGGAGGGTGGGCGAGGGGGAGGGTGGGCGAGGGGGAGGGTGGACGAGGGGAGGGTGGACGAGGGGGAGGGTGGACGAGGGGGGGGTGTGGACGAGGGGGAGGGTGGACGAGGGGAGGGTGGACGAGGGGGGGGTGTGGACGAGAGGGAGGGTGGACGAGGGGGAGGGTGGACGAGGGGGAGGGTGGACGAGGGGGAGGGTGGACGAGGGGGGGGGGTGGACGAGAGGGAGGGTGGACGAGGGGGAGGGTGGACGAGGGGAGGGTGGACGAGGGGAGGGTGGACGAGGGGAGGGTGGACGAGGGGAGGGTGGACGAGGGGGAGGGTGGACGAGGGGGAGGGTGGACGAGGGGGAGGGTGGACGAGGGGGAGGGTGGACGAGGGGAGGGTGGACGAGGGGAGGGGTGGACGAGGGGGAGGGTGGACGAGGGGGAGGGTGGACGAGGGGGGGGTGGACGAGGGGGAGGGTGGACGAGAGGGAGGGTGGACGAGGGGAGGGTGGACGAGGGGGAGGGTGGACGAGGGGGAGGGTGGACGAGGGGGAGGGTGGACGAGGGGAGGGGTGGACGAGGGGAGGGTGGACGAGGGGAGGGGTGGACGAGGGGGGGAGGGTGGACGAGGGGGAGGGTGGACGAGGGGGGGAGGGTGGACGAGGGGGAGGGTGGACGAGGGGAGGGTGGACGAGGGGAGGGGTGGACGAGGGGAGGGTGGACGAGGGGAGGGGTGGACGAGGGGGAGGGTGGGCGAGGGGGAGGGTGGACGAGGGGAGGGGTGGACGAGGGGAGGGTGGACGAGGGGGAGGGTGGACGAGGGGAGGGTGGACGAGGGGAGGGTGGACGAGGGGGAGGGTGGACGAGGGGAGGGTGGACGAGGGGGAGGGTGGACGAGGGGAGGGTGGACGAGGGGAGGGTGGACGAGGGGGAGGGTGGACGAGGGGAGGGTGGACGAGGGGAGGGTGGACGAGGGGAGGGTGGACGAGGGGAGGGGTGGACGAGGGGAGGGTGGACGAGGGGAGGGTGGACGAGGGGGAGGGTGGACGAGGGGAGGGTGGACGAGGGGGAGGGTGGACGAGGGGAGGGAGGACGAGGGGAGGATGGCCAGCGCACCAACAATACTCATATTAACGGTTCAGACAACATCACAATAATTCCGACAAAACCTGTCATCAACTTGAGGACCCAACTTGAGGCCGCCTGTCACAGATAACTGTACCTCAGATGTCCTGTCATGTGAGTTGTGGGAGCGTGTCTCCCGGGGTTGTGGCTCCTGCTTAACAACTCTCCCACAATACATGAAGGCCACTATTGTAGCACAATACATGAAGGGCACTATTGTAGCACAATACATGAAGGGCACTATTGTAGCACAATACATGAAGGGCACTATTGTAGCACAATACATGAAGGGCACTATTGTAGCACAATACATGAAGGCCACTATTGTAGCACAATACATGAAGGGCACTATTGCAGTACAATACATGAAGGCCACTATTGTAGCACAATACATGAAGGGCACTATTGTAGCACAATACATGATGGCCACTATTGTAGCACAATACATGAAGGGCACTATTGTAGCGCAATACATGATGGCCACTATTGTAGCACAATACATGATGGGCACTATTGTAGCACAATACATGAAGGGCACTATTGTAGCACAATACATGATGGCCACTATTGTAGCACAATACATGAAGGGCACTATTGTAGCACAATACATGATGGCCACTATTGTAGCACAATACATGAAGGGCACTATTGTAGCACAATACAGGAAGGCCACTATTGTAGCACAATACATGATGGGCACTATTGTAGCACAATACATGATGGCCACTATTGTAGCACAATACATGATGGGCACTATTGTAGCACAATACATGAAGGGCACTATTGTAGCACAATACATGATGGCTGTATCACAACACAGGGAGGAGGTATCCTGGATGTATCCTGGATACATACACCGTAACTCAATACCCGGATGGTTGAATGGTTCTAATCACATAGGTAGGAAAAGCAGTCTAAAAAAATGGACAGTTTTTTTGCGTTGATATGAAGGTAGGACAACGAGGCTGTTGTGGTTGGGTCGGAGCATAAATGTTGCAGAATTGAACCGTGATGGTCTGGCAGCGTGTGTAAATCCCTGGAGCAATTCTCTCTGGCCAAACATAATTTTCCATTAATATTTATCTCTGTCCAATTACCTTGGCTGGTGAGAGCTTGTCCTCAGAGAGAAACTGCCTTGTAACTTCTGCTTGAAGTTAGTAGTTGACTATATTGCTGAACCTGTAGCCGACAGTATTGCTCTAGCTGTATTGTAGTGCTGTAATAGCAACATATTCAACAGACCTGAGAGTTCCCTTGCATCCATCACTTGAAATTGTCGTTGGTTTTCGTCCAAGAAACAAATACAAATAGTTGGTATTTTTTGTAATATTTTCTATGCCAGGATCATGTTTTGTTTGGTAATCCTGGGACCTGCTGCTCACCTCAGAGATCACTGCACTAACTCACTAAGGAACACCTACACCTCTGGACCTGCTGCTCACCTCAGAGATCACTGCTTTAACTCACTAAGGAACACCTACACCTCTGGACCTGCTGCTCACCTCAGAGATCACTGCACTAACTCACTAAGGAACACCTACACCTCTGGACCTGCTGCTCACCTCAGAGATCACTGCACTAACTCACTAAGGAACACCTACACCTCTGGACCTGCTGCTCACCTCAGAGATCACTGCTTTAACTCACTAAGGAACACCTACACCTCTGGACCTGCTGCTCACCTCAGAGATCACTGCTTTAACTCACTAAGGAACACCTACACCTCTGGACCTGCTGCTCACCTCAGAGATCACTGCTTTAACTCACTAAGGAACACCTACACCTCTGGACCTGCTGCTCACCTCAGAGATCACTGCACTAACTCACTAAGGAACACCTACACCTCTGGACCTGCTGCTCACCTCAGGGATCACTGCACTAACTCACTAAGGAACACCTACACCTCTGGACCTGCTGCTCACCTCAGGGATCACTGCACTAACTCACTAAGGAACACCTACACCTCTGGACCTGGTGCTCACCTCAGAGATCACTGCACTAACTCACTAAGGAACACCTACACCTCTGGACCTGCTGCTCACCTCAGGGATCACTGCACTAACTCACTAAGGAACACCTACACCTCTGGACCTGGTGCTCACCTCAGAGATCACTGCACTAACTCACTAAGGAACACCTACACCTCTGGACCTGCTGCTCACCTCAGGGATCACTGCACTAACTCACTAAGGAACACCTACACCTCTGGACCTGCTGCTCACCTCAGGGATCACTGCACTAACTCACTAAGGAACACCTACACCTCTGGACCTGCTGCTCACCTCAGAGATCACTGCACTAACTCACTAAGGAACACCTACACCTCTGGACCTGCTGCTCACCTCAGGGATCACTGCACTAACTCACTAAGGAACACCTACACCTCTGGACCTGCTGCTCACCTCAGGGATCACTGCACTAACTCACTAAGGAACACCTACACCTCTGGACCTGCTGCTCACCTCAGAGATCACTGCACTAACTCACTAAGGAACACCTACACCTCTGGACCTGCTGCTCACCTCAGGGATCACTGCACTAACTCACTAAGGAACACCTACACCTCTGGACCTGCTGCTCACCTCAGGGATCACTGCACTAACTCACTAAGGAACACCTACACCTCTGGACCTGCTGCTCACCTCAGGGATCACTGCACTAACTCACTAAGGAACACCTACACCTCTGGACCTGCTGCTCACCTCAGAGATCACTGCACTAACTCACTAAGGAACACCTACACCTCTGGACCTGCTGCTCACCTCAGGGATCACTGCACTAACTCACTAAGGAACACCTACACCTCTGGACCTGCTGCTCACCTCAGAGATCACTGCACTAACTCACTAAGGAACACCTACACCTCTGGACCTGCTGCTCACCTCAGGGATCACTGCACTAACTCACTAAGGAACACCTACACCTCTGGACCTGCTGCTCACATCAGAGATCACTGCACTAACTCACTAAGGAACACCTACACCTCTGGACCTGCTGCTCACCTCAGAGATCACTGCTTTAACTCACTAAGGAACACCTACACCTCTGGACCTGCTGCTCACCTCAGAGATCACTGCTTTAACTCACTAAGGAACACCTACACCTCTGGACCTGCTGCTCACCTCAGAGATCACTGCACTAACTCACTAAGGAACACCTACACCTCTGGACCTGCTGCTCACCTCAGGGATCACTGCACTAACTCACTAAGGAACACCTACACCTCTGGACCTGCTGCTCACCTCAGGGATCACTGCACTAACTCACTAAGGAACACCTACACCTCTTCTGTGTAACGATTTGTATAATGTGTTAGAAATAATGTTTATGTTTCTTGCTCTGATAATATACACTGAGAATAGTACTATAGTCCTGACCCCCCATGTTCAGGACTATAGTGTGCTTGTTGGCAGGTCGGAAATAGGCCTCCCTCGATGATAGGCCATGAACCCAGCACTATACCAGCCTTCTCACAGTAGTCGTGGGCAAGTACTTCACCGTAGGCGGCTGCACCTGTTCACCGTTGTAGTATCTATATGTGGAATCACTCATATTACTGTAATATTGAAGTTTTCTCACGTTAGTTCATCAATAATGAAGCCACTTGACCTGGACGGTAGAACGACGGTCTAGCTTCATGCAGGTCGGCGTTCAAATCCCGACCCTCCAAGTGGTTGAGCACCATTCCATCCAGCCGTCCCATTCCAAATCCATATCCTGACCCCTTCCAAGTGCTATATTATCGCAATGGCTTGGCGCTTTTCCCTGATAAATACAATACCTTACCTCATCAATGGTGACAAAACGGACTTGTAAAACCCTACACAAATGCACCTTATAATACATATATATCGAAGAGTTATAAGATACAATGATGAGCATTGTTGACAAAAATATATTTATGAACAAAAATGTAATATAATAAAAAAAGTGAATAAATGAATAAATAAATAAAAAATGGAAAATATATAATGAGAATGAATTATAATCATGAATGGTTAACATCTGAAGGTCACTGAACCTCTGAACGTTGACTTTAAGCTGACTCACTATTTATTTGTGTGAGATAATAAACGTTCAGAGAGTCCCACTGGAGAGTCCCGCTGGAGGGTCAATTCTTTGCTCCTTTATACACAAAGTTTACCGTTCAGTACCTTTTCTTAATCCTTATAGACCACAGGTGCTCTATATGGCCTGGAGCACCTGTGCCCTATAAGGCCTGGAGCACCTGTGTTCTATAAGGCCTGGAGCACCTGTGCTCTATAAGGCCTGGAGCACCTGTGTTCTATAAGGCCTGGAGCACCTGTGTTCTATAAGGTATGGAGCACCTGTGCTCTATAAGGCCTGGAGCACCTGTGCTCTATAAGGCCTGGAGCACCTGTGCTCTATAAGGCCTGGAGCACCTGTGCTCTATAAGGCCTGGAGCACCTGTGTTCTATAAAGCCTGGAGCACCTGTGTTCTATAAGGCCTGGAGCACCAGTGTTCTATAAGGCCTGGAGCACCTGTGTTCTATAAGGCCTGGAGCACCTGTGCTCTATAAGGCCTGGAGCACCTGTGTTCTATAAAGCCTGGAGCACCTGTGTTCTATAAGGCCTGGAGCACCAGTGTTCTATAAAGCCTGGAGCACCTGTGTTCTATAAGGCCTGGAGCACCAGTGTTCTATAAAGCCTAGAGCACCTGTGTTCTATAAGGCCTGGAGCACCTGTGTTCTATAAGGCCTGGAGCACCTGTGCTCTATAAGGCCTGGAGCACCTGTGTTCTATAAGACCTGGAGCACCTGTGTTCTATAAAGCCTGGAGCACCTTTGTTCTATAAGACCTGGAGCACCTGTGTTCTATAAGGCCTGGAGCACCTGTGTTCAATAAGGCCTGGAGCACCTGTGTTCTATAAGGCCTGGAGCACCTGTGTTCTATAAGGCCTGGAGCACCTGTGTTCTATAAAGCCTGGAGCACCTGTGTTCTATAAGGCCTGGAGCACCCGTGTTCTATAAGGCCTGGAGCACCCGTGCTCTGTAAGGCCTGGAGCACCCGTGCTCTATAAGGCCTGGAGCACCCGTGCTCTATAAGGCCTGGAGCACCCGTGCTCTATAAGGCCTGGAACACCCGTGCTCTATAAGGCCTGGAGCACCCGTGCTCTATAAGGCCTGGAGCACCCGTGCTCTATAAGGCCTGGAGCACCCGGGCTCCAAAAGGCCTCGGGGGCACCCGGGCTCCATAAGGCCTGGAGCACCCGGGCTCCATAAGGCCTGGAGCACCCGGGCTCCATAAGGCCTGGGGGGCACCCGGGCTCCATAAGGCCTGGGGGGCACCCGGGCTCCATAAGGCCTGGGGGGCACCCGGGCTCCATAAGGCCTGGGGGGCACCCGGGCTCCATAAGGCCTGGGGGGCACCCGGGCTCCATAAGGCCTGGGGGGCACCCGGGCTCCATAAGGCCTGGGGGGCACCCGGGCTCCATAAGGCCTGGGGGGCACCCGGGCTCCATAAGGTCTGGGGGCACCCGGGCTCCATAAGGCCTGGGGGGCACCCGGGCTCCATAAGGTCTGGGGGCACCCGGGCTCCATAAGGCCTGGGGGGCACCCGGGCTCCAAAAGGCCTGGGGGGCACCCGGGCTCCATAAGGCCTGGGGGGCACCCGGGCTCCATAAGGTCTGGGGGCACCCGGGCTCCATAAGGCCTGGGGGGCACCCGGGCTCCATAAGGCCTGGGGGGCACCCGGGCTCCATAAGGCCTGGGGGGCACCCGGGCTCCAAAAGGCCTGGAGCACCCGGGCTCCAAAAGGCCTGGAGCACCCGGGCTCCATAAGGCCTGGGGGGCACCCGGGCTCCATAAGGCCTGGGGGGCACCCGGGCTCCATAAGGCCTGGGGGGCACCCGGGCTCCATAAGGCCTGGAGGGCACCCGCGCTCCAAAAGGCCTGGGGGCACCCGGGCTCCTGGCCTCCAGAGAGGGTCGAGGCCTTGGGTGAGTGAGCTGCAACATCAACAGAGGCAGTAGAATCATGGGCAGATAAGAAGCGGAGGTCAGGTGACGAATACGCTTTTGCTGGTGCTGGAGAAGTTTGGATGAGTCAGTTGAGACGTCATGTTGAGGAGGCGTAGGAGCGCCTGGAGTGTCAGAGTGCAGAGGTGGTGCAGGAGCTGTAGCAGGGGAGGTGGTGCAGGGGGTGTAGCAGGGGAGGTGGTGCAGGAGCTGTAGCAGGGGAGGTGGTGCAGGAGCTGTAGCAGGGGAGGTGGTGCAGGAGCTGTAGCAGGGGAGGTGGTGCAGGAGCTGTAGCAGGGGGGGTGGTGCAGAAGCTGTAGCAGGGGAGGTGGTGCAGGAGCTGTAGCAGGGGAGGTGGTGCAGGAGCTGTAGCAGGGGAGGTGGTGCAGGAGCTGTAGCAGGGGAGGTGGTGCAGGGGGTGTAGCAGGGGAGGTGGTGCAGGAGCTGTAGCAGGGGAGGTGGTGCAGGAGCTGTAGCAGGGGAGGTGGTGCAGGAGCTGTAGCAGGGGAGGTGGTGCAGGAGCTGTAGCAGGGGGGGTGGTGCAGGAGCTGTAGCAGGGGAGGTGGTGCAGGAGCTGTAGCAGGGGAGGTGGTGCAGGAGCTGTAGCAGGGGAGGTGGTGCAGGAGCTGTAGCAGGGGAGGTGGTGCAGGGGGTGTAGCAGGGGAGTTGGTGCAGGAGCTGTAGCAGGGGAGGTGGTGCAGGAGCTGTAGCAGGGGAGGTGGTGCAGGAGCTGTAGCAGTGGAGGTGGTGCAGGAGCTGTAACAGGGGAGGTGGTGCAGGAGCTGTAGCAGGGGAGGTGGTGCAGGAGCTGTAGCAGGGGAGGTGGTGCAGGAGCTGTAGCAGGGGGGTGGTGCAGGAGCTGTAGCAGGGGAGGTGGTGCAGGAGCTGTAGCAGGGGAGGTGGTGCAGGAGCTGTAGCAGGGGAGGTGGTGCAGGGGGTGTAGCAGGGGAGGTGGTGCAGGAGCTGTAGCAGGGAAGGTGGTGCAGGAGCTGTAGCAGGGGAGGTGGTGCTGGGGGTGTAGCAGGGGAGGTGGTGCAGAAGCTGTAGCAGGGGAGGTGGTGCAGGAGCTGTAGCAGGGGAGGTGGTGCAGGAGCTGTAGCATGGGAGGTGGTGCAGGAGCTGTAGCAGGGGAGGTGATGCAGGAGCTGTAGCAGGGGAGGTGGTGCAGGGGGTGTAGCAGGGGAGGTGGTGCAGGGGGTGTAGCAGGGGAGGTGATGCAGGAGCTGTAGCAGGGGAGGTGGTGCAGGAGCTGTAGCAGGGGAGGTGGTGCAGGAGCTGTAGCATGGGAGGTGGTGCAGGAGCTGTAGCAGGGGAGGTGATGCAGGAGCTGTAGCAGGGGAGGTGATGCAGGAGCTGTAGCAGGGGAGGTGGTGCAGGAGCTGTAGCAGTGGAGGTGGTGCAGGAGCTGTAGCAGGGGAGGTGGTGCAGGAGCTGTAGCATGGGAGGTGGTGCAGGAGCTGTAGCAGGGGAGGTGGTGCAGGAGCTGTAGCAGGGGAGGTGGTACAGGAGCTGTAGCAGGGGGGGTGGTGCAGTAGCTGTAGCAGGGGAGGTGGTGCAGGAGCTGTAGCAGGGGAGGTGGTGCAGGAGCTGTAGCAGGGGAGGTGGTGCAGGGGGTGTAGCAGGGGAAGTGGTGCAGGAGCTGTAGCAGGGGAGGTGATGCAGGAGCTGTAGCAGGGGAGGTGGTGCAGGGGGTGTAGCAGGGGAGGTGATGCAGGAGCTGTAGCAGGGGAGGTGGTGCAGGAGCTGTAGCAGTGGAGGTGGTGCAGGGGGTGTAGCAGGGGAGGTGTTGCAGGAGCTGTAGCAGGGGAGGTGGTGCAGGAGCTGTAGCAGGGGAGGTGATGCAGGAGCTGTAGCAGGGGAGGTGGTGCAGGAGCTGTAGCAGGGGAGGTGGTGCAGGAGCTGTAGCAGGGGAGGTGATGCAGGAGCTGTAGCAGGGGAGGTGGTGCAGGAGCTGTAGCAGTGGAGGTGGTGCAGGAGCTGTAGCAGGGGAGGTGGTGCAGGAGCTGTAGCAGGGGAGGTGGTGCAGGAGCTGTAGCATGGGAGGTGGTGCAGGAGCTGTAGCAGGGGAGGTGGTGCAGGAGCTGTAGCAGGGGAGGTGGTGCAGGAGCTGTAGCAGGGGAGGTGGTGCAGGAGCTGTAGCAGGGGAGGTGGTGCAGGAGCTGTAGCAGGGGAGGTGGTGCAGGAGCTGTAGCAGGGGAGGTGGTGCAGGGGGTGTAGCAGGGGAGGTGGTGCAGGAACTGTAGCATGGGAGGTGGTGCAGGAGCTGTAGCAGGGGAGGTGATGCAGGAGCTGTAGCAGGGGAGGTGGTGCAGGGGGTGTAGCAGGGGAGGTGGTGCAGGGTGTGTAGCAGGGGAGGTGATGCAGGAGCTGTAGCAGGGGAGGTGGTGCAGGAGCTGTAGCAGGGGAGGTGGTGCAGGAGCTGTAGCATGGGAGGTGGTGCAGGAGCTGTAGCAGGGGAGGTGATGCAGGAGCTGTAGCAGGGGAGGTGGTGCAGGAGCTGTAGCAGGGGAGGTGGTGCAGGAGCTGTAGCAGGGGAGGTGGTGCAGGAGCTGTAGCAGGGGAGGTGGTGCAGGGGGTGTAGCAGGGGAGGTGGTGCAGGAGCTGTAGCAGGGGAGGTGGTGCAGGAGCTGTAGCAGGGGAGGTGGTGCAGGAGCTGTAGCAGGGGAGGTGGTGCTGGGGGTGTAGCAGGGGAGGTGGTGCAGGAGCTGTAGCAGGGGAGGTGGTGCAGGGGGTGTAGCAGGGGAGGTGGTGCAGGAGCTGTAGCAGGGGAGGTGGTGCAGGAGCTGTAGCAGGGGAGGTGGTGCAGGAGCTGTAGCAGGGGAGGTGGTGCAGGGGGTGTAGCAGGGGAGGTGGTGCAGGAGCTGTAGCAGGGGAGGTGATGCAGGAGCTGTAGCAGGGGAGGTGGTGCAGGAGCTGTAGCAGGGGAGGTGATGCAGGAGCTGTAGCAGGGGAGGTGGTGCAGGGGGTGTAGCAGGGGAGGTGGTGCAGGGGGTGTAGCAGGGGAGGTGGTGCAGGCGGTGTAGCAGGGGAGGTGGTGCAGGAGCTGTAGCAGGGGAGGTGGTGCAGGAGCTGTAGCAGGGGAGGTGGTGCAGGAGCTGTAGCAGGGGAGGTGATGCAGGAGCTGTAGCAGGGGAGGTGGTGCAGGGGGTGTAGCAGGGGAGGTGGTGCAGGAGCTGTAGCAGGGAGGTGGTGCAGGAGCTGTAGCAGGGAGAGGTGGTGCAGGAACTGTAGCAGGGGAGGTGGTGCAGGGGGTGTAGCAGGGGAGGTGGTGCAGGAGCTGTAGCAGAGGAGGTGGTGCAGGAGCTGTAGCAGGGGAGGTGGTGCAGGGGGTGTAGCAGGGGAGGTGATGCAGGAGCTGTAGCAGGGGAGGTGGTGCAGGAGCTGTAGCAGGGGAGGTGGTGCAGGAGCTGTAGCAGGGGAGGTGGTGCAGGAGCTGTAGCAGGGGAGGTGGTGCAGGAGGTGTAGCAGGGGAGGTGGTGCAGGAGCTGTAGCAGGGGAGGTGGTGCAGGGGGTGTAGCAGGGGAGGTGGTGCAGGAGCTGTAGCAGGGGGGTGGTGCAGGGGTGTAGCAGGGGAGGTGGTGCAGGAGCTGTAGCAGGGGAGGTGGCTGCAGGAGCTGTAGCAGGGGAGGTGGTGCAGGAGCTGTAGCAGGGGAGGTGGTGCAGGGGGTGTAGCAGGGGAGGTGGTGCAGGAGCTGTAGCAGGGGAGGTGGTGCAGGAGCTGTAGCAAGGGAGGTGGTGCAGGGGGTGTAGCAGGGGAGGTGGTGCAGGAGCTGTAGCAGGGGAGGTCGTGCAGGAGCTGTAGCAGGGGAGGTGGTGCAGGAGCTGTAGCAGGGGAGGTGGTGCAGGAGCTGTAGCAGGGGAGGTGGTGCAGGAGCTGTAGCAGGGGAGGTGGTGCAGGAGCTGTAGCAGGGGAGGTGGTGCAGGAGCTGTAGCAGGGGAGGTGGTGCAGGAGCTGTAGCAGGGGAGGTGGTGCAGGAGCTGTAGCAGGGGAGGTGGTGCAGGAGCTGTAGCAGGGGAGGTGGTGCAGGAGCTGTAGCAGGGGAGGTGGTGCAGGAGCTGTAGCAGGGGAGGTGGTGCAGGAGCTGTAGCAGGGGAGGTGGTGCAGGAGCTGTAGCAGGGGAGGTGGTGCAGGGGTGTAGCAGGGGAGGTGGTGCAGGAGCTGTAGCAAGGGGAGGTGGTGCAGGAGCTGTAGCAGGGGAGGTGGTGCAGGAGCTGTAGCTAGGGGAGGTGGTGCAGGGGGTGTAGCAGGGGAGGTGGTGCAGGAGCTGTAGCAGGGGAGGTGGTGCAGGAGGCTGTAGCAGGGGAGGTGGTGCAGGAGCTGTAGCAGGGGAGGTGGTGCAGGAGCTGTAGCAGGGGAGGTGGTGCAGGAGCTGTAGCAGGGGAGGTGGTGCAGGAGCTGTAGCAGGGGAGGTGGTGCAGGAGCTGTAGCAGGGGAGGTGGTGCAGGAGCTGTAGCAGGGGAGGTGGTGCAGGAGCTGTAGCAGGGGAGGTGGTGCAGGAGCTGTAGCAGGGGAGGTGGTGCAGGAGCTGTAGCAGGGGAGGTGGTGCAGGAGCTGTAGCAGGGGAGGTGGTGCAGGAGCTGTAGCAGGGGAGGTGGTGCAGGAGCTGTAGCAGGGGAGGTGGTGCAGGGAGCTGTAGCAGGGGAGGTGGTGCAGGAGCTGTAGCAGGGGAGGTGGTGCAGGAGCTGTAGCAGGGGAGGTGGTGCAGGGAGCTGTAGCAGGGGAGGTGGTGCAGGAGCTGTAGCAGGGGAGGTGGTGCAGGAGCTGTAGCAGGGGAGGTGGTGCAGGAGCTGTAGCAGGGGAGGTGGTGCAGGAGCTGTAGCAGGGGAGGTGGTGCAGGAGCTGTAGCAGGGGAGGTGGTGCAGGAGCTGTAGCAGGGGAGGTGGTGCAGGAGCTGTAGCAGGGGAGGTGGTGCAGGAGCTGTAGCAGGGGAGGTGGTGCAGGAGCTGTAGCAGGGGAGGTGGTGCAGGAGCTGTAGCAGGGGAGGTGGTGCAGGAGCTGTAGCAGGGGAGGTGGTGCAGGAGCTGTAGCAGGGGAGGTGGTGCAGGAGCTGTAGCAGGGGAGGTGGTGCAGGAGCTGTAGCAGGGGAGGTGGTGCAGGAGCTGTAGCAGGGGAGGTGGTGCAGGAGCTGTAGCAGGGGAGGTGGTGCAGGAGCTGTAGCAGGGGAGGTGGTGCAGGGGGTGTAGCAGGGGAGGTGGTGCAGGAGCTGTAGCAGGGGAGGTGGTGCAGGAGGCTGTAGCAGGGGAGGTGGTGCAGGAGCTGTAGCAGGGGAGGTGGTGCAGGAGCTGTAGCAGGGAGGTGGTGCAGGAGCTGTAGCAGGGGAGGTGGTGCAGGAGCTGTAGCAGGGGAGGTGGTGCAGGAGCTGTAGCAGGGGAGGTGGTGCAGGGAGTGTAGCTAGGGGAGGTGGTGCAGGAGCTGTAGCAGGGGAGGTGGTGCAGGGGCTGTAGCAGGGGAGGTGGTGCAGGAGCTGTAGCAGGGGAGGTGGTGCAGGAGCTGTAGCAGGGGAGGTGGTGCAGGAGCTGTAGCAGGGGAGGTGGTGCAGGGGATGTAGCAGGGGAGGTGGTGCAGGAGCTGTAGCAGGGGAGGTGGTGCAGGGGGTGTAGCAGGGGAGGTGGTGCAGGAGCTGTAGCAGGGGAGGTGGTGCAGGAGCTGTAGCAGGGGAGGTGGTGCAGGAGCTGTAGCAGGGGAGGTGGTGCAGGAGCTGTAGCAGGGGAGGTGGTGCAGGAGCTGTAGCAGGGGAGGTGGTGCAGGAGGCTGTAGCAGGGGAGGTGGTGCAGGAGCTGTAGCAGGGGAGGTGGTGCAGGAGCTGTAGCAGGGGAGGTGGTGCAGGAGCTGTAGCAGGGGAGGTGGTGCAGGAGCTGTAGCAGGGGAGGTGGTGCAGGAGCTGTAGCAGGGGAGGTGGTGCAGGAGCTGTAGCAGGGGAGGTGGTGCAGGAGCTGTAGCAGGGGAGGTGGTGCAGGAGCTGTAGCAGGGGAGGTGGTGCAGGAGCTGTAGCAGGGGAGGTGGTGCAGGAGCTGTAGCAGGGGAGGTGGTGCAGGAGCTGTAGCAGGGGAGGTGGTGCAGGAGCTGTAGCAGGGGAGGTGGTGCAGGAGCTGTAGCAGGGGAGGTGGTGCAGGAGCTGTAGCAGGGGAGGTGGTGCAGGAGCTGTAGCAGGGGAGGTGGTGCAGGAGCTGTAGCAGGGGAGGTGGTGCAGGAGCTGTAGCAGGGGAGGTGGTGCAGGAGCTGTAGCAGGGGAGGTGGTGCAGGAGCTGTAGCAGGGGAGGTGGTGCAGGAGCTGTAGCAGGGGAGGTGGTGCAGGAGCTGTAGCAGGGGAGGTGGTGCAGGAGCTGTAGCAGGGGAGGTGGTGCAGGAGCTGTAGCAGGGGAGGTGGTGCAGGAGCTGTAGCAGGGGAGGTGGTGCAGGAGCTGTAGCAGGGGAGGTGGTGCAGGAGCTGTAGCAGGGGAGGTGGTGCAGGAGCTGTAGCAGGGGAGGTGGTGCAGGAGCTGTAGCAGGGGAGGTGGTGCAGGAGCTGTAGCAGGGGAGGTGGTGCAGGAGCTGTAGCAGGGGAGGTGGTGCAGGAGCTGTAGCAGGGGAGGTGGTGCAGGAGCTGTAGCAGGGAGGTGGTGCAGGAGCTGTAGCAGGGGAGGTGGTGCAGGAGCTGTAGCAGGGGAGGTGGTGCAGGAGCTGTAGCAGGGGAGGTGGTGCAGGAGCTGTAGCAGGGGAGGTGGTGCAGGAGGTGTAGCAGGGGAGGTGGTGCAGGAGCTGTAGCAGGGGAGGTGTGCAGGAGCTGTAGCAGGGGAGGTGGTGCAGGAGCTGTAGCAGGGGAGGTGGTGCAGGAGCTGTAGCAGGGGAGGTGGTGCAGGAGCTGTAGCAGGGGAGGTGGTGCAGGAGCTGTAGCAGGGGAGGTGGTGCAGGAGGTGTAGCAGGGGAGGTGGTGCAGGAGCTGTAGCAGGGGAGGTGGTGCAGGAGCTGTAGCAGGGGAGGTGGTGCAGGGGCTGTAGCAGGGGAGGTGGTGCAGGAGCTGTAGCAGGGGAGGTGGTGCAGGGAGCTGTAGCAGGGGAGGTGGTGCAGGGAGCTGTAGCAGGGGAGGTGGTGCAGGAGCTGTAGCAGGGGAGGTGGTGCAGGAGCTGTAGCAGGGGAGGTGGTGCAGGATGCTGTAGCAGGGGAGGTGGTGCAGGAGCTGTAGCAGGGGAGGTGGTGCAGGAGCTGTAGCAGGGGAGGTGGTGCAGGAGCTGTAGCAGGGGAGGTGGTGCAGGAGCTGTAGCAGGGGAGGTGGTGCAGGAGCTGTAGCAGGGGAGGTGGTGCAGGAGCTGTAGCAGGGGAGGTGGTGCAGGAGCTGTAGCAGGGGAGGTGGTGCAGGAGCTGTAGCAGGGGAGGTGGTGCAGGAGCTGTAGCAGGGGAGGTGGTGCAGGAGCTGTAGCAGGGGAGGTGGTGCAGGAGCTGTAGCAGGGGAGGTGGTGCAGGAGCTGTAGCAGGGGAGGTGGTGCAGGAGCTGTAGCAGGGGAGGTGGTGCAGGAGCTGTAGCAGGGGAGGTGGTGCAGGAGCTGTAGCAGGGGAGGTGGTGCAGGAGCTGTAGCAGGGGAGGTGGTGCAGGAGCTGTAGCAGGGGAGGTGGTGCAGGAGCTGTAGCAGGGGAGGTGGTGCAGGAGGCTGTAGCAGGGGAGGTGGTGCAGGGAGCTGTAGCAGGGGAGGTGGTGCAGGAGCTGTAGCAGGGGAGGTGGTGCAGGAGCTGTAGCAGGGGAGGTGGTGCAGGAGCTGTAGCAGGGGAGGTGGTGCAGGAGCTGTAGCAGGGGAGGTGGTGCAGGAGCTGTAGCAGGGGAGGTGGTGCAGGAGCTGTAGCAGGGGAGGTGGTGCAGGGGGTGTAGCAGGGAGGTGGTGCAGGAGCTGTAGCAGGGGAGGTGGTGCAGGAGCTGTAGCAGGGGAGGTGGTGCAGGAGCTGTAGCAGGGGAGGTGGTGCAGGAGGGCTGTAGCAGGGGAGGTGGTGCAGGAGCTGTAGCAGGGGAGGTGGTGCAGGAGGTGTAGCAGGGGAGGTGGTGCAGGAGGCTGTAGCAGGGGAGGTGGTGCAGGAGCTGTAGCAGGGGAGGTGGTGCAGGAGCTGTAGCAGGGGAGGTGGTGCAGGAGCTGTAGCAGGGGAGGTGGTGCAGGAGCTGTAGCAGGGGAGGTGGTGCAGGAGCTGTAGCAGGGGAGGTGGTGCAGGAGCGGTGTAGCAGGGGAGGTGGTGCAGGAGATGTAGCAGGGGAGGTGGTGCAGGAGCTGTAGCAGGGGAGGTGGTGCAGGAGGCTGTAGCAGGGGAGGTTGGTGCAGGAGCTGTAGCAGGGGAGGTGGTGCAGGAGCTGTAGCAGGGGAGGTGGTGCAGGAGCTGTAGCAGGGGAGGTGGTGCAGGGGGTGTAGCAGGGGAGGTGGTGCAGGAGCTGTAGCAGGGAGGTGGTGCAGGAGCTGTAGCAGGGGAGGTGGTGCAGGAGCTGTAGCAGGGGAGGTGGTGCAGGAGCTGTAGCAGGGGAGGTGGTGCAGGAGCTGTAGCAGGGGAGGTGGTGCAGGAGCTGTAGCAGGGGAGGTGGTGCAGGAGCTGTAGCAGGGGAGGTGGTGCAGGAGCTGTAGCAGGGGAGGTGGTGCAGGAGCTGTAGCAGGGGAGGTGGTGCAGGAGCTGTAGCAGGGGAGGTGGTGCAGGAGCTGTAGCAGGGGAGGTGGTGCAGGAGGCTGTAGCAGGGGAGGTGGTGCAGGAGCTGTAGCAGGGGAGGTGGTGCAGGAGCTGTAGCAGGGGAGGTGGTGCAGGAGCTGTAGCAGGGGAGGTGGTGCAGGGGCTGTAGCAGGGGAGGTGGTGCAGGAGCTGTAGCAGGGGAGGTGGTGCAGGAGCTGTAGCAGGGGAGGTGGTGCAGGAGCTGTAGCAGGGGAGGTGGTGCAGGAGCTGTAGCAGGGGAGGTGGTGCAGGAGCTGTAGCAGGGGAGGTGGTGCAGGAGGTGTAGCAGGGGAGGTGGTGCAGGAGCTGTAGCAGGGGAGGTGGTGCAGGAGCTGTAGCAGGGGAGGTGGTGCAGGAGCTGTAAGCAGGGGAGGTGGTGCAGGAGCTGTAGCAGGGGAGGTGGTGCAGGAGCTGTAGCAGGGGAGGTGGTGCAGGAGCTGTAGCAGGGGAGGTGGTGCAGGAGCTGTAGCAGGGGAGGTGGTGCAGGAGCTGTAGCAGGGGAGGTGGTGCAGGAGCTGTAGCAGGGGAGGTGGTGCAGGAGCTGTAGCAGGGGAGGTGGTGCAGGAGCTGTAGCAGGGGAGGTGGTGCAGGAGCTGTAGCAGGGGAGGTGGTGCAGGGGGCTGTAGCAGGGGAGGTGGTGCAGGAGCTGTAGCAGGGGAGGTGGTGCAGGAGCTGTAGCAGGGGAGGTGGTGCAGGAGCTGTAGCAGGGGAGGTGTGCAGGAGCTGTAGCAGGGGAGGTGGTGCAGGAGCTGTAGCAGGGGAGGTGGTGCAGGAGCTGTAGCAGGGGAGGTGGTGCAGGGTGTAGCAGGGGAGGTGGTGCAGGAGCTGTAGCAGGGGAGGTGGTGCAGGAGCTGTAGCAGGGGAGGTGGTGCAGGGTGTAGCAGGGGAGGTGGTGCAGGAGCTGTAGCAGGGGAGGTGGTGCAGGAGCTGTAGCAGGGGAGGTGGTGCAGGAGTGTAGCAGGGGAGGTGGTGCAGGAGCTGTAGCAGGGGAGGTGGTGCAGGAGCTGTAGCAGGGGAGGTGGTGCAGGAGCTGTAGCAGGGGAGGTGGTGCAGGAGCTGTAGCAGGGGGGGTGGTGCAGGAGCTGTAGCAGGGGAGGTGGTGCAGGAGCTGTAGCAGGGGAGGTGGTGCAGGTGTAGCAGGGGAGGTGGTGCAGGAGCTGTAGCAGGGGAGGTGGTGCAGGGGTGTAGCAGGGGAGGTGGTGCAGGAGCTGTAGCAGGGGAGGTGGTGCAGGAGCTGTAGCAGGGGAGGTGGTGCAGGGGGCTGTAGCAGGGAGGTGGTGCAGGAGCTGTAGCATGGGAGGTGGTGCAGGGGCTGTAGCAGGGGAGGTGGTGCAGGAGCTGTAGCAGGGGAGGTGGTGCAGGGGGCTGTTACAGGGTAGGTGGTGCAGGAGCGCTGTAGCAGGGGGGGTGGTGCAGGAGCTGTAGCAGGGGAGGTGGTGCAGGAGCTGATAGCCAGGGGAGGTGTGGCAGGAGCTGTTAGCAGGGGAGGTCGTGTGCAGGAGCTGTAGCAGGGGAGGTGGTGCAGGGAGCTGTAGCAGGGGAGGTGGTGCAGGAGGTGTAAGCAGGGGAGTTGGTGCAGGAGCTGTAGCAAGGGGAGGTGGTGCAGGAGCGGTAGCAGAGGGAGGTGGTGCAGGAGTCTGTAGGCAGGGGAGGTGGTGCAGGATGGTGTAGCAGGGGATGTGGTGCAGGGGGTGTAGGCAGGGGAGGTGGTGCAGGGAGATGTAGCATAGGGAGGTGGTGCAGGAGGCTGTAGGCAGGGAGGTGGTGGTGCAGGAGCTGTAGCAGGGGAGGTGGTGCAGGAGTGTAGCAGGGGAGGTGGTGCAGGAGCTGTAGCAGGGGAGGTGGTGCAGGAGCTGTAGCAGGGGAGGTGGTGCAGGAGCTGTAGCAGGGGAGGTGGTGCAGGAGCTGTAGCAGGGGAGGTGGTGCAGGAGCTGTAGCAGGGGAGGTGGTGCAGGAGCTGTAGCAGGGGAGGTGGTGCAGGAGCTGTAGCAGGGGAGGTGGTGCAGGAGCTGTAGCAGGGGAGGTGGTGCAGGAGCTGTAGCAGGGGAGGTGGTGCAGGAGCTGTAGCAGGGGAGGTGGTGCAGGAGCTGTAGCAGGGGAGGTGGTGCAGGAGCTGTAGCAGGGGAGGTGGTGCAGGAGCTGTAGCAGGGGAGGTGGTGCAGGAGCTGTAGCAGGGGAGGTGGTGCAGGAGCTGTAGCAGGGGAGGTGGTGCAGGAGCTGTAGCAGGGGAGGTGGTGCAGGAGCTGTAGCAGGGGAGGTGGTGCAGGAGCTGTAGCAGGGGAGGTGGTGCAGGAGCTGTAGCAGGGGAGGTGGTGCAGGAGCTGTAGCAGGGGAGGTGGTGCAGGAGCTGTAGCAGGGGAGGTGGTGCAGGAGCTGTAGCAGGGGAGGTGGTGCAGGAGCTGTAGCAGGGGAGGTGGTGCAGGAGCTGTAGCAGGGGAGGTGGTGCAGGGCTGTAGGGGAGGTGGTGCAGGAGCTGTAGCAGGGGAGGTGGTGCAGGAGCTGTAGCAGGGGAGGTGGTGCAGGGTGTAGCAGGGGAGGTGGTGCAGGAGCTGTAGCAGGGGAGGTGGTGCAGGAGCTGTAGCAGGGGAGGTGGTGCAGGAGCTGTAGCAGGGGAGGTGGTGCAGGAGCTGTAGCAGGGGAGGTGGTGCAGGAGCTGTAGCAGGGGAGGTGGTGCAGGAGCTGTAGCAGGGGAGGTGGTGCAGGAGCTGTAGCAGGGGAGGTGGTGCAGGAGCTGTAGCAGGGGAGGTGGTGCAGGAGCTGTAGCAGGGGAGGTGGTGCAGGAGCTGTAGCAGGGGAGGTGGTGCAGGAGCTGTAGCAGGGGAGGTGGTGCAGGAGCTGTAGCAGGGGAGGTGGTGCAGGAGCTGTAGCAGGGGAGGTGGTGCAGGAGCTGTAGCAGGGGAGGTGGTGCAGGAGCTGTAGCAGGGGAGGTGGTGCAGGAGCTGTAGCAGGGGAGGTGGTGCAGGAGCTGTAGCAGGGGAGGTGGTGCAGGAGCTGTAGCAGGGGAGGTGGTGCAGGAGCTGTAGCAGGGGAGGTGGTGCAGGAGCTGTAGCAGGGGAGGTGGTGCAGGAGCTGTAGCAGGGGAGGTGGTGCAGGAGCTGTAGCAGGGGAGGTGGTGCAGGAGCTGTAGCAGGGGAGGTGGTGCAGGAGCTGTAGCAGGGGAGGTGGTGCAGGAGCTGTAGCAGGGGAGGTGGTGCAGGAGCTGTAGCAGGGGAGGTGGTGCAGGAGCTGTAGCAGGGGAGGTGGTGCAGGAGCTGTAGCAGGGGAGGTGGTGCAGGAGCTGTAGCAGGGGAGGTGGTGCAGGAGCTGTAGCAGGGGAGGTGGTGCAGGAGCTGTAGCAGGGGAGGTGGTGCAGGAGCTGTAGCAGGGGAGGTGGTGCAGGAGCTGTAGCAGGGGAGGTGGTGCAGGAGCTGTAGCAGGGGAGGTGGTGCAGGAGCTGTAGCAGGGGAGGTGGTGCAGGAGCTGTAGCAGGGGAGGTGGTGCAGGAGCTGTAGCAGGGGAGGTGGTGCAGGAGCTGTAGCAGGGGAGGTGGTGCAGGAGCTGTAGCAGGGGAGGTGGTGCAGGAGCTGTAGCAGGGGAGGTGGTGCAGGAGCTGTAGCAGGGGAGGTGGTGCAGGAGCTGTAGCAGGGGAGGTGGTGCAGGAGCTGTAGCAGGGGAGGTGGTGCAGGAGCTGTAGCAGGGGAGGTGGTGCAGGAGCTGTAGCAGGGGAGGTGGTGCAGGAGCTGTAGCAGGGGAGGTGGTGCAGGAGCTGTAGCAGGGGAGGTGGTGCAGGAGCTGTAGCAGGGGAGGTGGTGCAGGGCTGTAGCAGGGGAGGTGGTGCAGGAGCTGTAGCAGGGGAGGTGGTGCAGGAGCTGTAGCAGGGGAGGTGGTGCAGGAGCTGTAGCAGGGGAGGTGGTGCAGGAGCTGTAGCAGGGGGTGGTGCAGGGTGTAGCAGGGGAGGTGGTGCAGGAGCTGTAGCAGGGGAGGTGGTGCAGGAGCTGTAGCAGGGGAGGTGGTGCAGGAGCTGTAGCAGGGGAGGTGGTGCAGGAGCTGTAGCAGGGGAGGTGGTGCAGGAGCTGTAGCAGGGGAGGTGGTGCAGGAGCTGTAGCAGGGGAGGTGGTGCAGGAGCTGTAGCAGGGGAGGTGGTGCAGGAGCTGTAGCAGGGGAGGTGGTGCAGGAGCTGTAGCAGGGGGTGGTGCAGGGCTGTAGCAGGGGAGGTGGTGCAGGAGCTGTAGCAGGGGAGGTGGTGCAGGAGCTGTAGCAGGGGAGGTGGTGCAGGAGCTGTAGCAGGGGAGGTGGTGCAGGGTGTAGCAGGGGAGGTGGTGCAGGAGCTGTAGCAGGGGAGGTGGTGCAGGGTGTAGCAGGGGAGGTGGTGCAGGAGCTGTAGCAGGGGAGGTGGTGCAGGAGCTGTAGCAGGGGAGGTGGTGCAGGAGCTGTAGCAGGGGAGGTGGTGCAGGAGCTGTAGCAGGGGAGGTGGTGCAGGAGCTGTAGCAGGGGAGGTGGTGCAGGAGCTGTAGCAGGGGAGGTGGTGCAGGAGCTGTAGCAGGGGAGGTGGTGCAGGAGCTGTAGCAGGGGAGGGGGGGCAGGAGCTGTAGCAGGGGAGGTGGTGCAGGAGCTGTAGCAGGGGAGGTGGTGCAGGAGCTGTAGCAGGGGAGGTGGTGCAGGGCTGTAGCAGGGGAGGTGGTGCAGGAGCTGTAGCAGGGGAGGTGGTGCAGGAGCTGTAGCAGGGGAGGTGGTGCAGGAGCTGTAGCAGGGGAGGTGGTGCAGGAGCTGTAGCAGGGGAGGTGGTGCAGGAGCTGTAGCAGGGGAGGTGGTGCAGGAGGCTGTAGCAGGGGAGGTGGGCAGGGGTGTGTGTAGCAGGGGAGGTGGTGCAGGAGCCTGTAGCAGAGGAGGTGGTGCAGGAGCTGTGAAGCAGGGCACGGTGGTGGCAAGGAAGGCTGTCAGCCAGGGGAGGTGATGCAGCGAGATGTAAGCAGGGGAGGTGGTGCAGGAGCTGTTAGCAGGGGAGTGCTGGTGCAAGAGGTTGTGTAGCAGGGGAGAGTGGTGCAGGAGCTGTAGCAGGGGATGTGGTGCAGGAGCTGTAGCAGGGGAGGTGGTGCAGGGAGCTGTAGCAGGGGAGGTGGTGCAGGAGCTGTAGCAGGGGAGGTGGTGCAGGAGCTGTAGCAGGGAGGTGGTGCAGGGGGGTAGCAGGGGAGGTGGTGCAGGAGCTGTAGCAGGGAGGTGATGCAGGAGCTGTAGCAGGGAGGTGGGTGCAGGGGGTGTAGCAGGGGAGGTGGTGCAGGAGCTGTAGCAGGGGAGGTGGTGCAGCGAGCTGTAGCAGGGGAGGTGGTGCAGGAGCTGTAGCAGGGGAGGTGGTGTAGCAGGGGGGGTGCAGGGGAGGGGTGGGGGGTGCAGCGGGGGTGGTGCAGGAGCTGTAGGGGGGGTGGTGGGAGGCTGTAGCAGGGGAGGTGGTGCAGGAGCTGTAGCAGGGGAGGTGGATGCAGGAGCTGCTAGCAGGGGAGGTGGTGCAGGGGCTGTAGCAGGGGAGGTGGTGCAGGAGCTGTAGCAGGGGAGGTGGTGCAGGAGCGTAGCAGGGGAGGTGGTGCAGGAGCTGTAGCAGGGGAGTGTGGTGGCAGGGAGCTGTAGCAGGGGAGGTGGTGCAGGAGCTGTAGCAGGGGAGGTGGTGCAGGAGCTGTAGCAGGGGAGGTGGGGCAGGAGCTGTAGCAGGGGAGGTGGTGCAGGAGCTGTAGCAGGGGAGGTGGTGCAGGAGCTGTAGCAGGGGAGGTGGTGCAGGAGCTGTAGCAGGGGAGGTGGTGCAGGAGCTGTAGCAGGGGAGGTGGTGCAGGAGCTGTAGCAGGGGAGGTGGTGCAGGAGCTGTAGCAGGGGAGGTGGTGCAGGAGCTGTAGCAGGGGAGGTGGTGCAGGAGCTGTAGCAGGGGAGGTGGTGCAGGAGCTGTAGCAGGGGAGGTGGTGCAGGAGCTGTAGCAGGGGAGGTGGTGCAGGAGCTGTAGCAGGGGAGGTGGTGCAGGAGCTGTAGCAGGGGAGGGGGTGCAGGAGCTGTAGCAGGGGAGGTGGTGCAGGAGCTGTAGCAGGGGAGGTGGTGCAGGAGCTGTAGCAGGGGAGGTGGTGCAGGAGCTGTAGCAGGGGAGGTGGTGCAGGAGCTGTAGCAGGGGAGGTGGTGCAGGAGCTGTAGCAGGGGAGGTGGTGCAGGAGCTGTAGCAGGGGAGGTGGTGCAGGAGCTGTAGCAGGGGAGGTGGTGCAGGAGCTGTAGCAGGGGAGGTGGTGCAGGAGCTGTAGCAGGGGAGGTGGTGCAGGAGCTGTAGCAGGGGAGGTGGTGCAGGAGCTGTAGCAGGGGAGGTGGTGCAGGAGCTGTAGCAGGGGAGGTGGTGCAGGAGCTGTAGCAGGGGAGGTGGTGCAGGAGCTGTAGCAGGGGAGGTGGTGCAGGAGTGTAGCAGGGGAGGTGGTGCAGGGCTGTAGCAGGGGAGGTGGTGCAGGAGCTGTAGCAGGGGAGGTGGTGCAGGAGCTGTAGCAGGGGAGGTGGTGCAGGAGCTGTAGCAGGGGAGGTGGTGCAGGAGTGTAGCAGGGGAGGTGGTGCAGGAGCTGTAGCAGGGGAGGTGGTGCAGGGTGTAGCAGGGAGGTGGTGCAGGAGCTGTAGCAGGGGAGGTGGTGCAGGAGCTGTAGCAGGGGAGGTGGTGCAGGAGCTGTGCAGGGGAGGTGGTGCAGGAGCTGTAGCAGGGGAGGTGGTGCAGGAGCTGTAGCAGGGGAGGTGGTGCAGGAGCTGTAGCAGGGGAGGTGGTGCAGGAGCTGTAGCAGGGGAGGTGGTGCAGGAGCTGTAGCAGGGGAGGTGGTGCAGGAGCTGTAGCAGGGGAGGTGGTGCAGGAGCTGTAGCAGGGGAGGTGGTGCAGGAGCTGTAGCAGGGGAGGTGGTGCAGGGGTGTAGCAGGGGAGGTGGTGCAGGAGCTGTAGCAGGGGAGGTGGTGCAGGAGCTGTAGCAGGGGAGGTGGTGCAGGAGCTGTAGCAGGGAGGTGGTGCAGGAGCTGTAGCAGGGGAGGTGGTGCAGGAGCTGTAGCAGGGGAGGTGGTGCAGGAGCTGTAGCAGGGGAGGTGGTGCAGGAGCTGTAGCAGGGGAGGTGGTGCAGGAGCTGTAGCAGGGGAGGTGGTGCAGGAGCTGTAGCAGGGGAGGTGGTGCAGGAGCTGTAGCAGGGGAGGTGGTGCAGGAGCTGTAGCAGGGGAGGTGGTGCAGGAGCTGTAGCAGGGGAGGTGGTGCAGGAGCTGTAGCAGGGGAGGTGGTGCAGGAGCTGTAGCAGGGGAGGTGGTGCAGGGCTGTAGCAGGGGAGGTGGTGCAGGAGCTGTAGCAGGGGAGGTGGTGCAGGAGCTGTAGCAGGGGAGGTGGTGCAGGAGCTGTAGCAGGGGAGGTGGTGCAGGAGCTGTAGCAGGGGAGGTGGTGCAGGAGCTGTAGCAGGGGAGGTGGTGCAGGAGCTGTAGCAGGGGAGGTGGTGCAGGAGCTGTAGCAGGGGAGGTGGTGCAGGAGCTGTAGCAGGGGAGGTGGTGCAGGAGCTGTAGCAGGGGAGGTGGTGCAGGAGCTGTAGCAGGGGAGGTGGTGCAGGAGCTGTAGCAGGGGAGGTGGTGCAGGAGCTGTAGCAGGGGAGGTGGTGCAGGAGCTGTAGCAGGGGAGGTGGTGCAGGAGCTGTAGCAGGGGAGGTGGTGCAGGAGCTGTAGCAGGGGAGGTGGTGCAGGAGCTGTAGCAGGGGAGGTGGTGCAGGAGCTGTAGCAGGGGAGGTGGTGCAGGGTGTAGCAGGGGAGGTGGTGCAGGAGCTGTAGCAGGGGAGGTGGTGCAGGAGCTGTAGCAGGGGAGGTGGTGCAGGAGCTGTAGCAGGGGAGGTGGTGCAGGAGCTGTAGCAGGGGAGGTGGTGCAGGAGCTGTAGCAGGGGAGGTGGTGCAGGAGCTGTAGCAGGGGAGGTGGTGCAGGAGCTGTAGCAGGGGAGGTTGTGCAGGAACTGTAGCAGGGGAGGTGATGCCGGAGCTGTAGCAGGGGAGGTGGTGCAGGGCTGTAGCAGGGGAGGTGGTGCAGGAGCTGTAGCAGGGGAGGTGGTGCAGGAGCTGTAGCAGGGGAGGTGGTGCAGGAGCTGTAGCAGGGGAGGTGGTGCAGGAGCTGTAGCAGGGGGGGTGCAGGAGCTGTAGCAGGGGAGGTGGTGCAGGAGCTGTAGCAGGGGAGGTGGTGCAGGAGCTGTAGCAGGGGAGGTGGTGCAGGAGCTGTAGCAGGGGAGGTGGTGCAGGAGTGTAGCAGGGGAGGTGGTGCAGGAGCTGTAGCAGGGGAGGTGGTGCAGGAGCTGTAGCAGGGGAGGTGGTGCAGGAGCTGTAGCAGGGGAGGTGGTGCAGGAGCTGTAGCAGGGGGGTGGTGCAGGAGCTGTAGCAGGGGAGGTGGTGCAGGAGCTGTAGCAGGGGAGGTGGTGCAGGAGCTGTAGCAGGGGAGGTGGTGCAGGAGCTGTAGCAGGGGAGGTGGTGCAGGAGCTGTAGCAGGGGAGGTGGTGCAGGAGTGTAGCAGGGGAGGTGGTGCAGGAGCTGTAGCAGGGGAGGTGGTGCAGGGTGTAGCAGGGGAGGTGGTGCAGGAGCTGTAGCAGGGGAGGTGGTGCAGGAGCTGTAGCAGGGGAGGTGGTGCAGGAGCTGTAGCAGGGAGGTGGTGCAGGGTGTAGCAGGGGAGGTGGTGCAGGAGCTGTAGCAGGGGAGGTGGTGCAGGAGCTGTAGCAGGGGAGGTGGTGCAGGAGCTGTAGCAGGGGAGGTGGTGCAGGGTGTAGCAGGGGAGGTGGTGCAGGAGCTGTAGCAGGGGAGGTGGTGCAGGAGCTGTAGCAGGGGAGGTGGTGCAGGAGCTGTAGCAGGGGAGGTGGTGCAGGGCTGTAGCAGGGGAGGTGGTGCAGGAGCTGTAGCAGGGGAGGTGGTGCAGGAGCTGTAGCAGGGGAGGTGGTGCAGGAGCTGTAGCAGGGGAGGTGGTGCAGGAGCTGTAGCAGGGGAGGTGGTGCAGGAGCTGTAGCAGGGGAGGTGGTGCAGGAGCTGTAGCAGGGGAGGTGGTGCAGGAGCTGTAGCAGGGAGGTGGTGCAGGAGCTGTAGCAGGGGAGGTGGTGCAGGAGCTGTAGCAGGGGAGGTGGTGCAGGAGCTGTAGCAGGGGAGGTGGTGCAGGAGCTGTAGCAGGGGAGGTGGTGCAGGAGCTGTAGCAGGGGAGGTGGTGCAGGAGCTGTAGCAGGGGAGGTGGTGCAGGAGTGTAGCAGGGGAGGTGGTGCAGGAGCTGTAGCAGGGGAGGTGGTGCAGGAGCTGTAGCAGGGGAGGTGGTGGGAGCTGTAGCAGGGGAGGTGGTGCAGGAGCTGTAGCAGGGGAGGTGGTGCAGGAGCTGTAGCAGGGGAGGTGGTGCAGGAGCTGTAGCAGGGGAGGTGGTGCAGGAGCTGTAGCAGGGGAGGTGGTGCAGGAGCTGTAGCAGGGGAGGTGGTGCAGGAGCTGTAGCAGGGGAGGTGGTGCAGGAGCTGTAGCAGGGAGGTGGTGCAGGAGCTGTAGCAGGGGAGGTGGTGCAGGGCTGTAGCAGGGGAGGTGGTGCAGGAGCTGTAGCAGGGGAGGTGGTGCAGGAGCTGTAGCAGGGGAGGTGGTGCAGGAGCTGTAGCAGGGGAGGTGGTGCAGGAGCTGTAGCAGGGGAGGTGGTGCAGGAGCTGTAGCAGGGGAGGTGGGTGCAGGAGCTGTAGCAGGGGGAGGTGGTGCAGGAGCTGTAGCAGGGGAGGTGGTGCAGGAGCTGTAGCAGGGGAGGTGGTGCAGGAGGTGTAGCAGGGGAGGTGGGCAGGAGCTGTAGCAGGGGAGGTGGTGCAGGAGGCTGTAGCAGGGGAGGTGGTGCAGGAGCGGTAGCAGGGGATGGGGGGTGGTGCAGGGGGTGTAGCAGTGGAGGTGGGTGGCAGGAGCCTGTAGCAGGGGAGGTGGTGCAGGCGCTGTAGCAGGGAAGGTGGTGCAGGAGCTGTAGCAACCAGGGGATGGTGGTGCAGGGGAGCTGTAGCAGGGGGAGGTGAGTGCAGGGAGGTTGTAGCAAGGGGAGGTGGTGCAGGAGCTGTAGCAGGGGAGGTGGTGCAGGGTGTGTAGCAGAGGGGAGGTGGTGCAGGAGCTGTAGCAGGGGAGGTGGTGCAGGGGGTGTAGCAGGGGAGGTGGTGCAGGAGCTGTAGCAGGGGAGGGTGGTGCAGGGAGGCTGTAGCAGGGGAGGTGGTGCAGAGTGGTGTAGCGAGGGAGGTGGTGCAAGGAGCTGTAGCAGGGAGAGGTGGTGCAGGGGAGGTGGTAGCAGGGGAGGCTGGTGGCAGGAGCTGTAGCAGGGGGTGGTTGCAGGAGGCTGTAGCAGGGGAGCGTGTGGCAGGGAGCTGTAGCAGGGGAGGGTGGTGCAGGAGGCTGTAGCAGGGGAGGTGGTGCAGGAGCTGTAGCAGGGGAGGTGGTGCAGGAGGCTGTAGCAGGGGAGGTGGTGCAGGAGCTGTAGCAGGGGAGGTGGTGCAGGAGGCTGTAGCAGGGGAGGTGGGTGCAGGAGCTGTAGCAGGGGAGGTGGTGCAGGAGGCTGTAGCAGGGGAGGTGGTGCAGGAGCTGTAGCAGGGGGAGGTGGTGGCAGGAGCTGTAGCAGGGGAGGTGGTGCAGGAGCTGTAGCAGGGGAGGTGTGCAGGAGCTGTAGCAGGGGAGGTGGGTGCAGGAGCTGTAGCAGGGGAGGTGGTGCAGGAGCTGTAGCAGGGGAGGTGGTGCAGGAGCTGTAGCAGGAGGAGGTGGTGCAGGAGCTGTAGCAGGGGAGGTGGTGCAGGAGCTGTAGCAGGGGAGGTGGTGCAGGAGCTGTAGCAGGGGAGGTGGTGCAGGAGCTGTAGCAGGGAGGTGGTGCAGGAGCTGTAGCAGGGGAGGTGTTGCAGGAGCTGTAGCAGGGGAGGTGGTGCAGGAGCTGTAGCAGGGGAGGTGGTGCAGGAGCTGTAGCAGGGGAGGTGGTGCAGGGGTGTAGCAGGGGAGGTGGTGCAGGAGCTGTAGCAGGGGAGTGTGCAGGAGCTGTAGCAGGGGAGGTGGTGCAGGAGCTGTAGCAGGGGAGGTGGTGCAGGGTGTAGCAGGGAGGTGGTGCAGGAGCTGTAGCAGGGGAGGTGGTGCAGGAGCTGTAGCAGGGGAGGTGGTGCAGGAGCTGTAGCAGGGGAGGTGGCAGGAGCTGTAGCAGGGGAGGTGGTGCAGGAGCTGTAGCAGGGGAGGTGGTGCAGGGCTGTAGCAGGGGAGGTGGTGCAGGAGCTGTAGCAGGGAGGTGGTGCAGGAGCTGTAGCAGGGGAGGTGGTGCAGGAGCTGTAGCAGGGGAGGTGGTGCAGGAGCTGTAGCAGGGGAGGTGGTGCAGGGGGTGTAGCAGGGGAGTGGTGCAGGAGCTGTAGCAGGGGAGGGGTGCAGGAGCTGTAGCAGGGGAGGTGGTGCAGGAGCTGTAGCAGGGGAGGTGGTGCAGGAGCTGTAGCAGGGGAGGTGGTGCAGGAGCTGTAGCAGGGGGGTGGTGCGGAGTTGTAGCAGGGGAGGTGGTGCAGGAGCTGTAGCAGGGAGGTGTGCAGGAGCTGTAGCAGGGGAGGTGGTGCAGGAGCTGTAGCAGGGGAGGTGGTGCAGGAGCTGTAGCAGGGGAGGTGGTGCAGGAGCTGTAGCAGGGGAGGTGGTGCAGGAGCTGTAGCAGGGGAGGTGGTGCAGGAGCTGTAGCAGGGGAGGTGGTGCAGGAGCTGTAGCAGGGGAGGTGGTGCAGGAGCTGTAGCAGGGGAGGTGGTGCAGGAGCTGTAGCAGGGGAGGTGGTGCAGGAGCTGTAGCAGGGGAGGTGGTGCAGGGTGTAGCAGGGGAGGTGGTGCAGGAGCTGTAGCAGGGGAGGTGGTGCAGGAGCTGTAGCAGGGGAGGTGGTGCAGGAGCTGTAGCAGGGGAGGTGGTGCAGGAGCTGTAGCAGGGGAGGTGGTGCAGGAGCTGTAGCAGGGGAGGTGGTGGTGCAGGAGCTGTAGCAGGGGAGGTGGTGCAGGAGCTGTAGCAGGGGAGGTGGTGCAGGAGCTGTAGCAGGGGAGGTGGTGCAGGAGCTGTAGCAGGGGAGGTGGTGCAGGAGCTGTAGCAGGGGAGGTGGTGCAGGAGCTGTAGCAGGGAGGTGGTGCAGGAGCTGTAGCAGGGGAGGTGGTGCAGGAGCTGTAGCAGGGGAGGTGGTGCAGGAGCTGTAGCAGGGGAGGTGGTGCAGGAGCTGTAGCAGGGGAGGTGGTGCAGGAGCTGTAGCAGGGGAGGTGGTGCAGGAGCTGTAGCAGGGGAGGTGGTGCAGGAGCTGTAGCAGGGGAGGTGGTGCAGGAGCTGTAGCAGGGGAGGTGGTGCAGGAGCTGTAGCAGGGGAGGTGGTGCAGGAGCTGTAGCAGGGGAGGTGGTGCAGGAGCTGTAGCAGGGGAGGTGGTGCAGGAGCTGTAGCAGGGGAGGTGGTGCAGGAGCTGTAGCAGGGGAGGTGGTGCAGGAGCTGTAGCAGGGGAGGTGGTGCAGGAGCTGTAGCAGGGGAGGTGGTGCAGGAGCTGTAGCAGGGGAGGTGGTGCAGGAGCTGTAGCAGGGGAGGTGGTGCAGGAGCTGTAGCAGGGGAGGTGGTGCAGGGCTGTAGCAGGGGAGGTGGTGCAGGAGCTGTAGCAGGGGAGGTGGTGCAGGAGCTGTAGCAGGGGAGGTGGTGCAGGAGCTGTAGCAGGGGAGGTGGTGCAGGAGCTGTAGCAGGGGAGGTGGTGCAGGAGCTGTAGCAGGGGAGGTGGTGCAGGAGCTGTAGCAGGGGAGGTGGTGCAGGAGCTGTAGCAGGGGAGGTGGTGCAGGAGCTGTAGCAGGGGAGGTGGTGCAGGAGCTGTAGCAGGGGAGGTGGTGCAGGGCTGTAGCAGGGGAGGTGGTGCAGGAGCTGTAGCAGGGGAGGTGGTGCAGGGGCTGTAGCAGGGGAGGTGGTGCAGGAGCTGTAGCAGGGGAGGTGGTGCAGGAGCTGTAGCAGGGGAGGTGGTGCAGGAGCTGTAGCAGGGGAGGTGGTGCAGGAGCTGTAGCAGGGGAGGTGGTGCAGGAGCTGTAGCAGGGGAGGTGGTGCAGGAGCTGTAGCAGGGGAGGTGGTGCAGGAGCTGTAGCAGGGGAGGTGGTGCAGGAGTGTAGCAGGGGAGGTGGTGCAGGAGCTGTAGCAGGGGGGTGGTGCAGGAGCTGTAGCAGGGGAGGTGGTGCAGGAGCTGTAGCAGGGGAGGTGGTGCAGGAGCTGTAGCAGGGGAGGTGGTGCAGGAGCTGTAGCAGGGGAGGTGGTGCAGGAGCTGTAGCAGGGGAGGTGGTGCAGGGTGTAGCAGGGGGGGTGGTGCAGGAGCTGTAGCAGGGGAGGTGGTGCAGGAGCTGTAGCAGGGGAGGTGGTGCAGGAGCTGTAGCAGGGGAGGTGGTGCAGGAGCTGTAGCAGGGGAGGTGGTGCAGGAGCTGTAGCAGGGGAGGTGGTGCAGGAGCTGTAGCAGGGGAGGTGGTGCAGGAGCTGTAGCAGGGGAGGTGGTGCAGGAGCTGTAGCAGGGGAGGTGGTGCAGGAGCTGTAGCAGGGGAGGTGGTGCAGGAGCTGTAGCAGGGGAGGGGTGGTGCAGGAGCTGTAGCAGGGGAGGTGGTGCAGGAGCTGTAGCAGGGGAGGTGGTGCAGGGCTGTAGCAGGGGAGGTGGTGCAGGAGCTGTAGCAGGGGAGGTGGTGCAGGAGCTGTAGCAGGGGAGGTGGTGCAGGAGCTGTAGCAGGGGGTGGGCAGGAGCTGTAGCAGGGGAGGTGGTGCAGGAGCTGTAGCAGGGGAGGTGGTGCAGGAGCTGTAGCAGGGGAGGTGGTGCAGGAGCTGTAGCAGGGGAGGTGGTGCAGGAGCTGTAGCAGGGGAGGTGGTGCAGGAGCTGTAGCAGGGGAGGTGGTGCAGGAGCTGTAGCAGGGGAGGTGGTGCAGGAGCTGTAGCAGGGGAGGTGGTGCAGGAGCTGTAGCAGGGGAGGTGGTGCAGGAGCTGTAGCAGGGGAGGTGGTGCAGGAGCTGTAGCAGGGGAGGTGGTGCAGGAGCTGTAGCAGGGGAGGTGGTGCAGGAGCTGTAGCAGGGGAGGTGGTGCAGGAGCTGTAGCAGGGGAGGTGGTGCAGGAGCTGTAGCAGGGGAGGTGGTGCAGGAGCTGTAGCAGGGGAGGTGGTGCAGGAGCTGTAGCAGGGGAGGTGGTGCAGGGTGTAGCAGGGGAGGTGGTGCAGGAGCTGTAGCAGGGGAGGTGGTGCAGGAGCTGTAGCAGGGGAGGTGGTGCAGGAGCTGTAGCAGGGGAGGTGGTGCAGGAGCTGTAGCAGGGGAGGTGGTGCAGGAGCTGTAGCAGGGGAGGTGGTGCAGGAGCTGTAGCAGGGGAGGTGGTGCAGGAGCTGTAGCAGGGGAGGTGGTGCAGGAGCTGTAGCAGGGGAGGTGGTGCAGGAGCTGTAGCAGGGGAGGTGGTGCAGGAGCTGTAGCAGGGGAGGTGGTGCAGGAGCTGTAGCAGGGGAGGTGGTGCAGGAGCTGTAGCAGGGGAGGTGGTGCAGGAGCTGTAGCAGGGGAGGTGGTGCAGGAGCTGTAGCAGGGGAGGTGGTGCAGGAGTAGCAGGGGAGGTGGTGCAGGAGCTGTAGCAGGGGAGGTGGTGCAGGAGCTGTAGCAGGGGAGGTGGTGCAGGGTGTAGCAGGGGAGGTGGTGCAGGAGCTGTAGCAGGGGAGGTGGTGCAGGAGCTGTAGCAGGGGAGGTGGTGCAGGAGCTGTAGCAGGGGAGGTGGTGCAGGAGCTGTAGCAGGGGAGGTGGTGCAGGAGCTGTAGCAGGGGAGGTGGTGCAGGAGCTGTAGCAGGGGAGGTGGTGCAGGAGCTGTAGCAGGGGAGGTGGTGCAGGAGCTGTAGCAGGGGAGGTGGTGCAGGAGCTGTAGCAGGGGAGGTGGTGCAGGAGCTGTAGCAGGGGAGGTGGTGCAGGAGCTGTAGCAGGGGAGGTGGTGCAGGAGCTGTAGCAGGGGAGGTGGTGCAGGAGCTGTAGCAGGGGAGGTGGTGCAGGAGCTGTAGCAGGGGAGGTGGTGCAGGAGCTGTAGCAGGGGAGGTGGTGCAGGAGCTGTAGCAGGGGAGGTGGTGCAGGAGCTGTAGCAGGGGAGGTGGTGCAGGAGCTGTAGCAGGGGAGGTGGTGCAGGAGCTGTAGCAGGGGAGGTGGTGCAGGAGCTGTAGCAGGGGAGGTGGTGCAGGAGCTGTAGCAGGGGAGGTGGTGCAGGAGCTGTAGCAGGGGAGGTGGTGCAGGAGCTGTAGCAGGGGAGGTGGTGCAGGAGCTGTAGCAGGGGAGGTGGTGCAGGAGCTGTAGCAGGGGAGGTGGTGCAGGAGCTGTAGCAGGGGAGGTGGTGCAGGAGCTGTAGCAGGGAGGTGGTGCAGGAGCTGTAGCAGGGGAGGTGGTGCAGGAGCTGTAGCAGGGGAGGTGGTGCAGGAGCTGTAGCAGGGGAGGTGGTGCAGGAGCTGTAGCAGGGGAGGTGGTGCAGGAGCTGTAGCAGGGGAGGTGGTGCAGGAGCTGTAGCAGGGGAGGTGGTGCAGGAGCTGTAGCAGGGGAGGTGGTGCAGGAGCTGTAGCAGGGGAGGTGGTGCAGGGTGTAGCAGGGGAGGTGGTGCAGGAGCTGTAGCAGGGGAGGTGGTGCAGGAGCTGTAGCAGGGGAGGTGGTGCAGGAGCTGTAGCAGGGGAGGTGGTGCAGGAGCTGTAGCAGGGGAGGTGGTGCAGGAGCTGTAGCAGGGGAGGTGGTGCAGGAGCTGTAGCAGGGGAGGTGGTGCAGGAGCTGTAGCAGGGGAGGTGGTGCAGGAGCTGTAGCAGGGGAGGTGGTGCAGGAGCTGTAGCAGGGGAGGTGGTGCAGGAGCTGTAGCAGGGGAGGTGGTGCAGGAGCTGTAGCAGGGGAGGTGGTGCAGGAGCTGTAGCAGGGGAGGTGGTGCAGGAGCTGTAGCAGGGGAGGTGGTGCAGGAGCTGTAGCAGGGGAGGTGGTGCAGGAGCTGTAGCAGGGGAGGTGGTGCAGGGTGTAGCAGGGGAGGTGGTGCAGGAGCTGTAGCAGGGGAGGTGGTGCAGGAGCTGTAGCAGGGGAGGTGGTGCAGGAGCTGTAGCAGGGGAGGTGGTGCAGGAGCTGTAGCAGGGGAGGTGGTGCAGGAGCTGTAGCAGGGGAGGTGGTGCAGGAGCTGTAGCAGGGGAGGTGGTGCAGGAGCTGTAGCAGGGGAGGTGGTGCAGGAGCTGTAGCAGGGGAGGTGGTGCAGGAGCTGTAGCAGGGGAGGTGGTGCAGGAGCTGTAGCAGGGGAGGTGGTGCAGGAGCTGTAGCAGGGGAGGTGGTGCAGGAGCTGTAGCAGGGGAGGTGGTGCAGGAGCTGTAGCAGGGGAGGTGGTGCAGGAGCTGTAGCAGGGGAGGTGGTGCAGGAGCTGTAGCAGGGGAGGTGGTGCAGGAGCTGTAGCAGGGGAGGTGGTGCAGGAGCTGTAGCAGGGGAGGTGGTGCAGGAGCTGTAGCAGGGGAGGTGGTGCAGGAGCTGTAGCAGGGGAGGTGGTGCAGGAGCTGTAGCAGGGGAGGTGGTGCAGGGTGTAGCAGGGGAGGTGGTGCAGGAGCTGTAGCAGGGGAGGTGGTGCAGGAGCTGTAGCAGGGGAGGTGGTGCAGGAGCTGTAGCAGGGGAGGTGGTGCAGGAGCTGTAGCAGGGGAGGTGGTGCAGGAGCTGTAGCAGGGGAGGTGGTGCAGGAGCTGTAGCAGGGGAGGTGGTGCAGGAGCTGTAGCAGGGGAGGTGGTGCAGGAGCTGTAGCAGGG
>NC_091152.1:44941597-44959097 GCF_040958095.1 Procambarus clarkii
TGTTAGTGTGAGTGATCACAGTGTTACACAGTGTGAGGCAAGTGTTAGTGTGAGTGATCACAGTGTTACACAGTGTGTGGTCAGTGTTAGTGTGAGTGATCACAGTGTTACACAGTAGTGAGGCCAGTGTTAGTGTGAATGATCACAGTGTTACACAGTGTGTGGTCAGTGTTAGTGTGAGTGATCACAGTGTTACACAGAGTGAGGCCAGTGTTAGTGTGAGTGATCACAGTGTTACACAGTGTGAGGCCAGTGTTAGTGTGAGTGATCACAGTGTTACACAGTGTGTGGTCAGTGTTAGTGTGAGTGATCACAGTGTTACACAGTGTGAGGCAAGTGTTAGTGTGAGTGATCACAGTGTTACACAGTGTGTGGTCAGTGTTAGTGTGAGTGATCACAGTGTTACACAGTGTGAGGCCAGTGTTAGTGTGAGTGATCACAGTGTTACACAGTGTGAGGCCAGTGTTAGTGTGAGTGATCACAGTGTTACACAGTGTGTGGTCAGTGTTAGTGTGAGTGATCACAGTGTTACACAGAGTGAGGCCAGTGTTAGTGTGAGTGATCACAGTGTTACACAGTGTGTGGTCAGTAGTAGTGTGAGTGATCACAGTGTTACACAGTGTGAGGCCAGTGTTAGTGTGAGTGATCACAGTGTTACACAGTGTGTGGTCAGTGTTAGTGTGAGTGATCACAGTGTTACACAGAGTGAGGCCAGTGTTAGTGTGAGTGATCACAGTGTTACACAGTGTGTGGTCAGTGTTAGTGTGAGTGATCAAAGTGTTACACAGTGTGTGGCCAGTGTTAGTGTGAGTG
Organism: Procambarus clarkii; assembly: GCF_040958095.1. NCBI lineage: Eukaryota > Metazoa > Arthropoda > Malacostraca > Decapoda > Cambaridae > Procambarus > Procambarus clarkii. The sequence goes on from NC_091152.1 coordinate 44,942,411, forward strand.
ATCACAGTGTTACACAGTGTGAGGCCAGTGTTAGTGTGAGTGATCACAGTGTTACACAGTGTGTGGTCAGTGTTAGTGTGAGTGATCACAGTGTTACACAGTGTGAGGCCAGTGTTAGTGTGAGTGATCACAGTGTTACACATTGTGAGGCCAGTGTTAGTGTGAGTGTTCACAGTGTTACACAGTGTGTGGTCAGTGTTAGTGTGAGTGTTCACAGTGTTACACAGTGTGTGGTTAGTGTTAGTGTGAGTGATCACAGTGTTACATAGTGTGAGGCCAGTGTTAGTGTGAGTGATCACAGTGTTACACAGTGTGTGGCCAGTGTTAGTGTGAGTGATCACAGTGTTACACAGTGTGAGGCAAGTGTGAGTGTGAGTGATCACAGTGTTACACAGTGTGAGGCCAGTGTTAGTGTGAGTGATCACAGTGTTACACAGTGTGTGGTCAGTGTTAGTGTGAATGATCACAGTGTTACACAGTGTGTGGTCAGTGTTAGTGTGAGTGATCACAGTGTTACACAGAGTGAGGCCAGTGTTAGTGTGAGTGATCACAGTTTTACACAGTGTGAGGCCAGTGTTAGTGTGAGTGATCACAGTGTTACACAGTGTGTGGTCAGTGTTAGTGTGAGTGATCACAGTGTTACACAGTGTGAGGCAAGTGTTAGTGTGAGTGATCACAGTGTTACACAGTGTGAGGCCAGTGTTAGTGTGAGTGATCACAGTGTTACACAGTGTGTGGTCAGTGTTAGTGTGAGTGATCACAGTGTTACACAGTGTGAGGCCAGTGTTAGCGTGAGTGATCACAGTGTTACACAGTGTGTGGTCATTGTTAGTCTGAGTGATCACAGTGTTACACAGTGTGAGGCCAGTGTTAGTGTGAGTGATCACAGTGTTACACAGTGTGAGGCCAGTGTTAGTGTGAGTGATCACAGTGTTACACAGTGTGAGGCCAGTGTTAGTGTGAGTGATCACAGTGTTACACAGTGTGTGGTCAGTGTTAGTGTGAGTGATCACAGTGTTACACAGTGTGAGGTCAGTGTTAGTGTGAGTGATCACAGTGTTACACAGTGTGAGGCCAGTGTTAGTGTGAGTGATCACAGTGTTACACAGTGTGTGGTCAGTGTTAGTGTGAGTGATCACAGTGTTACACAGTGTGAGGCAAGTGTTAGTGTGAGTGATCACAGTGTTACACAGTGTGAGGCCAGTGTTAGTGTGAGTGATCACAGTGTTACACAGTGTGTGGTCAGTGTTAGTGTGAGTGATCACAGTGTTACACAGTGTGAGGCCAGTGTTAGTGTGAGTGATCACAGTGTTACACAGTGTGTGGTCAGTGTTAGTGTGAGTGATCACAGTGTTACACAGTGTGAGGCAAGTGTTAGTGTGAGTGATAACAGTGTTACACAGTGTGGTCAGTGTTAGTGTGAGTGATCACAGTGTTACACAGAGTGAGGCCAGTGTTAGTGTGAGTGATCACAGTGTTACACAGTGTGTGCTCAGTGTTAGTGTGAGTGATCACAGTGTTACACAGTGTGAGGCCAGTGTTAGTGTGAGTGATCACAGTGTTACACAGTGAGGCCAGTGTTAGTGTGAGTGATCACAGTGTTACACAGTGTGAGGCCAGTGTTAGTGTGAGTGATCACAGTGTTACACAGTGTGAGGCCAGTGTTAGTGTGAGTGATCACAGTGTTACACAGTGTGTGGTCAGTGTTAGTGTGAGTGATCACAGTGTTACTCAGAGTGAGGCCAGTGTTAGTGTGAGTGATCACAGTGTTACACAGTGTGTGGTCAGTGTTAGTGTGAGTGATCACAGTGTTACACAGTGTGAGGCTAGTGTTAGTGTGAGTGATCACAGTGTTACACAGTGTGTGGTCAGTGTTAGTGTGAGTGATCACAGTGTTACACAGTGTGAGGCCAGTGTTAGTGTGAGTGATCACAGTGTTACACAGAGTGAGGCCAGTGTTAGTGTGAGTGATCACAGTGTTACACAGTGTGTGGTCAGTGTTAGTGTGAGTGATCACAGTGTTACACAGTGTGAGGTTAGTGTTAGTGTGAGTGATCACAGTGTTACACAGTGTGTGGTCAGTGTTAGTGTGAGTGATCACAGTGTTACACAGAGTGAGGCTAGTGTGAGTGATCACAGTGTTACACAGTGTGTGGTCAGTGTTAGTGTGAGTGATCACAGTGTTACACAGTGTGTGGCCAGTGTTAGTGTGAGTGATCACAGTGTTACACAGTGTGAGGCCAGTGTTAGTGTGAGTGATCACAGTGTTACACAGTGTGTGGTCAGTGTTAGTGTGAGTGATCACAGTGTTACACAGTGTGAGGCCAGTGTTAGTGTGAGTGATCACAGTGTTACACAGTGTGAGGCCAGTGTTAGTGTGAGTGATCACAGTGTTACACAGTGTGTGGTAAGTGTTAGTGTGAGTGATCACAGTGTTAAACAGTGTGTGGCCAGTGTTAGTGTGAGTGATCACAGTGTTACACAGTGTGAGGCCAGTGTTAGTGTGAGTGATCACAGTGTTACACAGTGTGTGGTCAGTGTTAGTGTGAGTGATCACAGTGTTACACAGTGTGAGGCCAGTGTTAGTGTGAGTGATCACAGTGTTACACAGTGTGAGGCCAGTGTTAGTGTGAGTGATCACAGTGTTACACAGTGTGTGGTCAGTGTTAGTGTGAGTAATCACAGTGTTACACAGTGTGTGGCCAGTGTTAGTGTGAGTGATCACAGTGTTACACAGTGTGTGGTCAGTGTCAGTGTGAGTGATCACAGTGTCACACAGTGTGTGGTCAGTGTTAGTGTGAGTGATCACAGTGTTACACAGTGTGAGGCCAGTGTTAGTGTGAGTGATCACAGTGTTACACAGTGTGAGGCCAGTGTTAGTGTGAGTGATCACAGTGTTACACAGTGTGTGGTCAGTGTTAGTGTGAGTGATCACAGTGTTACACAGTGTGTGGTCAGTGTTAGTGTGAGTGATCACAGTGTTACACAGTGTGTGGTCAGTGTTAGTGTGAGTGATCACAGTGTTAAACAGTGTGTGGCCAGTGTTAGTGTGAGTGATCACAGTGTTACACAGTGTGAGGCCAGTGTTAGTGTGAGTGATCACAGTGTTACACAGTGTGTGGTCAGTGCTAGTGTGAGTGATCACAGTGTTACACAGTGTGAGGCCAGTGTTAGTGTGAGTGATCACAGTGTTACACAGTGTGAGGCCAGTGTTAGTGTGAGTGATCACAGTGTTACACAGTGTGTGGTCAGTGTTAGTGTGAGTGATCACAGTGTTACACAGTGTGTGGCCAGTGTTAGTGTGAGTGATCACAGTGTTACACAGTGTGTGGTCAGTGTCAGTGTGAGTGATCACAGTGTTACACAGTGTGTGTTCAGTGTTAGTGTGAGTGATCACAGTTTTACACAGTGTGAGGCCAGTGTTAGTGTGAGTGATCACAGTGTTACACAGTGTGAGGCCAGTGTTAGTGTGAGTGATCACAGTGTTACAGTGTGTGGTCAGTGTTAGTGTGAGTGATCACAGTGTTACACAGTGTGTGGTCAGTGTTAGTGTGAGTGATCACAGTGTTACACAGTGTGAGGCCAGTGTTAGTGTGAGTGATCACAGTGTTACACAGTGTGAGGTCAGTGTTAGTGTGAGTGATCACAGTGTTACACAGTGTGAGGCCAGTGTTAGTAAGAGTGATCACAGTGTTACACAGTGAGGGGTCAGTGTTAGTGTGAGTGATCACAGTGTTACACAGTGTGTGGTCAGTGTTAGTGTGAGTGATCACAGTGTTACACAGTGTGTGGTCAGTGTCAGTGTGAGTGATCACAGTGTCACACAGTGTGTGGTCAGTGTTAGTGTGAGTGATCACAGTGTTACACAGTGTGAGGCCAGTGTTAGTGTGAGTGATCACAGTGTTACACAGTGTGAGGCCAGTGTTAGTGTGAGTGATCACAGTGTTACACAGTGTGTGGTCAGTGTTAGTGTGAGTGATCACAGTGTTACACAGTGTGTGGTCCGTGTTAGTGTGAGTGATCACAGTGTTACACAGTGTGTGGTCAGTGTTAGTGTGAGTGATCACAGTGTTAAACAGTGTGTGGCCAGTGTTAGTGTGAGTGATCACAGTGTTACACAGTGTGAGGCCAGTGTTAGTGTGAGTGATCACAGTGTTACACAGTGTGAGGCCAGTGTTAGTGTGAGTGATCACAGTGTTACACAGTGTGTGGTCAGTGTTAGTGTGAGTGGTCACAGTGTTACACAGTGTGTGGCCAGTGTTAGTGTGAGTGATCACAGTGTTACACAGTGTGTGGTCAGTGTCAGTGTGAGTGATCACAGTGTTACACAGTGTGTGTTCAGTGTTAGTGTGAGTGATCACAGTTTTACACAGTGTGAGGCCAGTGTTAGTGTGAGTGATCACAGTGTTACACAGTGTGAGGCCAGTGTTAGTGTGAGTGATCACAGTGTTACAGTGTGTGGTCAGTGTTAGTGTGAGTGATCACAGTGTTACACAGTGTGTGGTCAGTGTTAGTGTGAGTGATCACAGTGTTACACAGTGTGAGGCCAGTGTTAGTGTGAGTGATCACAGTGTTACACAGTGTGAGGTCAGTGTTAGTGTGAGTGATCACAGTGTTACACAGTGTGAGGCCAGTGTTAGTAAGAGTGATCACAGTGTTACACAGTGTGTGGTCAGTGTTAGTGTGAGTGATCACAGTGTTACACAGTGTGTGGTCAGTGTTAGTGTGAGTGATCACAGTGTTACACAGTGTGTGGTCAGTGTTAGTGTGAGTGATCAGTGTTACACAGTGTGTGGTCAGTGTTAGTGTGAGTGATCACAGTGTTACACAGTGTGAGGCCAGTGTTAGTGTGAGTGATCACAGTGTTACACAGTGTGAGGTCAGTGTTAGTGTGAGTGATCACAGTGTTACACAGTGTGAGGCCAGTGTTAGTGTGAGTGATCACAGTGTTACACAGAGTGAGGCCAGTGTTAGTGTGAGTGATCACAGTGTTACACAGTGTGAGGCCAGTGTTAGTGTGAGTGATCACAGTGTTACACAGTGTGAGGCCAGTGTTAGTGTGAGTGATCACAGTGTTACACAGAGTGTGGTCAGTGTTAGTGTGAGTGATCACAGTATTACACAGTGTGAGGCCAGTGTTAGTGTGAGTGATCACAGTGTTACACAGTGTGTGGGTCAGTGTTAGTGTGAGTGATCACAGTGTTACACAGTGTGAGGCCAGTGTTAGTGTGAGTGATCACAGTGTTACACAGAGTGTGTTCAGTGTTTGTGTGAGTGATCACAGTGTTACACAGTGTGAGGCTAGTGTTAGTGTGAGTGATCACAGTGTTACACAGTGTGTGGTCAGTGTTAGTGTGAGTGATCACAGTGTTACACAGTGTGTGGTCAGTGTTAGTGTGAGTGATCACAGTGCTACACAGTGTGAGGCCAGTGTTAGTGTGAGTGATCACAGTGTTACACAGTGTGTGGTCAGTGTTAGTGTGAGTGATCACAGTGTTACACAGTGTGTGGTCAGTGTTAGTGTGAGTGATCACAGTGTTACACAGTGTGTTGTCAGTGTTAGTGTGAGTGATCACAGTGTTACACAGTGTGTGGTCAGTGTTAGTGTGAGTGATCACAGTGTTACACAGTGTGAGACCAATTTGAGTTCCTCATCCTGGCGTTACATGTATTTCGTTAGCTCCCAGAAATGTAAGAAGAGAGATTGATACATTATTTACAAAGTAGGGTTCACTACCACTTTGATATTGGTAATAAATATCAGTATTATGGCGTATATGTGAGGTGCTGCGAGGCCTGATAACAACTGATAAATATTTACCATCATAACATGTTTACTGATTCAACAAGTGTTCCGCCAATGTTATTCAGTCAGTAGTGTTATTGTGGCAACGACAATGTATTATTTGTCAATTATACTTATTACTGAAGTAGCAAATGTATCAATTCATTCGTGATAACTAGATGACCGCATGAGTCAGGACAATGTATTAAATTAATACATCAGTAGAAATGTTACATTCATTTCCTGTACAGTTTCTATATGGTAGCATCTTCACCCCATACATGTACGTCTGCCCTAAACAAATAGGGGTCGGATATAGGCTGGTCGGGGTAGGCCTAACGTAAATGCTATAAAATATATCAGGTTATAAAGCTACCCTCATGTACTATTTTCACGAACTAAAATTAAATCGTTTAGTGAAATCTGGGTTTGAAAAAACGTAGAGTTTACATCAAACTCTACGTTTTTTACAAACTTTGTTGTAACAAGGATGAAGTTGAATTAGATCTAGGTATCCCCATCTCTGCTGTCAAAACTGTATTGGTCCAGACACTCAGGTCTGATAAGAAAGGAAGAAATTACTGACTCCCAACGACCTGAAAGTACTAGTATAAAAAGCTATGATTTGTTCAGATCTGAAACCTACATCTATGGACAGCACAAAACGTTCACTAGACTGTGCGACTCAGTGGTTGCAAGGATCAGGTTGGGTTACCGTTACCTGTGGCAGGTGGCTGCAGGTGACGGATCTCTCAATCCTGAGCAATCCAGTTGCAAATTCTGTGGGCAGGAACTGCGGCACGATCTCCCGCACTACATCACTGAATGCCCAGTTATTAAACCTTTCAGACCAGTTGGCATGAGGTACCTGGAGCTTTGCAATTACTTTATTCACTGTCGTATTCTTCAAGATATCCTCACAGTGTACCCAAAATTTGCCAGTGCAGGCTATTAAACATATGGCCCTGTATGACTAACCTTCCTGCGAGATGGGGACTTTTATTACCACTGCTACCTTACTCACTCTTGTGTTGATATCCTCAAAATGCATCCAGAGTCTGCCAGTGCAGACTGTCTATCACATGCCTCTGTATGACTAACCATCCTGTGTGATGGGGATTTTATAGCATCACCTAGTTAGCTTTTTTGACACACTGTACTCCACTTCATATGGTCTAGGGTAGCTGCACTAATGCAGATGTACCTCATATATTAATAAAAAAATAATGTACAAACTTTTTTGATGAGTTACTCGAGTGGGAAGATAATTACAGTGATAAAGACAAGATGGATACATAGACGGACAGAGAGATGGGTAGACAGATGGATAGTTGTATGAATAGATAGATGGATGGATAGATCAAGAAATGTATTGGAAGATAAATGTATAGATTGACAGATAGATATATAGACAGATGGGTACATGGAAAGAAGATTTAAAGGATTGATAGATAAATAGACAGATGAATGGATAGATAGATGGATGGACAGATAGATGAATAGATAAGTGAGTAGATAGATGGATCGATAGAGATATGGATTGACAAATATATGAATTTATAGACTGATAGATAAATCGATAGATATATGGATGGGTAGATAGATCGATGGATAAATGTATGAAAGGGTAGATGGATAGACAGAATACAGACAGAGAGACCTGCGCAACGCCGAATTGTTACGGCCCTACTGGAACGCTACCGGGTTCTTCTCTGATGGTAGTAGAGTTTGGGAATCCGGCCCCAAGTTAGTAGAGGCTTTCAAGGAGTGTGTTCCGTAATGCAAGTTAAAACTATAGGGGAGGTACACAAATACTCCAGTTTTCTAATATATGTATATTCTCTTATGTATATTCCTTTATATAATATATATATATATATATATATAATATATATATATTTATATATAATATATATATATATAATATATATATATAAAATATATATATATAAAATATATATATATATAATATATATATATATATAATATATATATATATATATATGTAATATATATATATATATATATATATGTAATATATATATATATGTAATATATATAAATATATAATATATATAAATATATAATATATATATATATATAATATATATATATATAATATATATATATATAATATATATATATATAATATATATATATATAATATATAATATATATATATAATATATATATATATATATATATATATATATATATATATATATATATATATATATATATATATATATATATATATATATATATATATATATATATGCATATTCTCACCACCATATGTATAAAGACCCAGGAATTATTACTACACTATTATATAAAGTTTAGTCTTCCTCTGAAGACACTTGACACTCTGTCACGCACACTCTGGGTAGCCCTGGTTCCTTCTTCCGTGGCCCACTATGAATCTACGATGACTACTACGAATCGACCCTGGCCACAGGCCAGCCAAATCACAGTCCCACTGGGTGCTTCGTCGTGATGGCCTTCAACCACAATCCAGCCTGTAGCTGGCAGGTACCGATCAGCCTCGCTGTTTAGGCCACTCCACGACCGATACTAGGGTTGCGAGCCCTAGGCAGGAGCCTCGTGTGACTCGCTGGTCACTCTCCTCATTCAGCACCACAGTGGGTAGTCTCCTCCACTAGCCAGCCCCGGATAAGGCGATTCCCGACACTGCCACTCCTCAGGCAGGCTATTATACTCTCAACAGAGTTCGTCCGAGGGTGGCTCACAGCTTCTTCAAAGCAGACTGGTGGAGAGACCTTGGCTGCCTTGGGTAGACTGATCCATCGTCCAACATAGCAGTCCCAGGTCGACTCTGCAAGCAGACACGTCATTAGTATACTAGGACACTACCTGGGACCACTAGGAAACATCACTAACTAGCTTAGACACAAACGTCCACCTCTTCACTCCATAGATGGCATTCACTGCCTAAGCACTACCTCACCAGAGGTCAGCAGCGGCTACTCCACGAGCCAATTAAGACGGGAATCCAGCGCCTATTGCCGGCATATCCTGTCACCACTAGATGGCGTCGTCCATTTGGAGGGGATTTCGGGAGCGGACACACAGATGGCGTTGTCATCACTGCTCCGTGCTCCGACGATGGACTCGGGTCCGTAACACGAATAAACCCTCAATAATCTATATGAGAGAATGGCTGTTTGCAGGGTGATTGATTAGTGTCTAGCAAGTGTCAGGGAATAGTAGGGGTCGTCCCCTATAGGACTCTTATTTTGAGAAGGCTCTAGGCTCATATTTCCAATCCCAGTGACTCCAGTGACGTATATAATATGGGTGTAATTATCCTAAGATTTCTGATAGAACAAGTACAGCTGTTATCGACGATATATTATATATATATATATATATATATATATATATATATATATATATATATATATATATATATATATATATATATATATATATATATATATATACATATATATATACAACCCGTTCTCGCAAATTCGTAAAGTCAATATTGACTTATTAACTACGTGCATAGGTGATATACTAAACATAATAGATACCCCTAAAAAGATTCATAGAAAACACCGACCTTACCTAACCTTGTTAGTATCTTAAGATAAGCATCTTATTGCTTCGTAATTACAATTATTACTTAACCTGTACCTATTATAGGTTAGGTAATAATTGTAATTACGAAGCAATAAGATGCTTATCTTAAGATACTAACAAGGTTAGGTAAGGTCGGTGTTTTCTATGAATCTTTTTAAGGGTATCTATTATGTTAAGTATGTCACCTATGCACATATTTAATAAGTCAATATTGACTTATTAAATTTGCGAGAACGGGTTGACATATATATATATATATATATATATATATATATATATATATATATATATATATATATATATTATTAAATATGACCGAAAAAGTAAGATTAATAATTCTAACACGAATTTTCTCAATCTTTCGTACATTACGCTTCACTGTTGGAGGTAAATCAAAAATCAATTCTCCAAAATTCATTTTTATTTCCAGTCTGACGCGACACGGGCGCGTTTCGTAAAACTTATTACATTTTCAAAGACTTTAGTTCACAAATACACAACTGAATAGAACTTACGTATCTCCGATTTTATATCTACATTTGAGTGAGGTGGAAGGGGTGATGTGGCATTAACACAAGACAGAACAAAATGTGGTATTAATAGGGTATTAATTTCATCAACACAAGACAGAACAAGAGTATTAATAGGGTATTAATTTCATCAACAGACAGAACACGAAGCAATGGATATTGAATAGAAGTGTTTGTAGAAAGCCTATTGGTCCATATTTCTTGATGCTTCTATATTGGAGCGGAGTCTTGAGGTGGGTAGAATATAGTTGTGCAATAATTGGCTGTTGATTGCTGGTGTTGACTTCTTGATGTGTAGTGCCTCGCAAACGTCAAGCCGCCTGCTATCGCTGTATCTATCGATGATTTTTGTGTTGTTCACTATGATTTCTCTGGCGATGGTTTGGTTGTGGGAAGAGAACCTCTTCCCACAACCAAACCATCGCCAGAGAAATCCTAGTAAACAACACAGATGTTGTGTTGATGAAATTAATACCCTATTAATACTCTTGTTCTGTCTTGTGTTGATGAAATTAATACCCTATTAATACCACATTTTGTTCTGTCTTGTGTTAATGCCACATCACCCCTTCCACCTCACTCAAATGTAGATATAAAATCGGAGATACGTAAGTTCTATTCAGTTGTGTATTTGTGAACTGAAGTCTTTGAAAATGTAATAAGTTTTACGAAACGCGCCCGTGTCGCGTCAGACTAGAAATAAAAATGAATTTTGGAGAATTGATTTTTGATTTACCTCCAACAGTGAAGTGTAATGTACGAAAGATAGAGAAAATTCGTGTTAGAATTATTAATCTTACTTTTTCGGTCATATTTAATAATATATGTCTACAGGAAAGACTGCTACCAAAATATTCTAATATATATATATATATATATATATATATATATATATATATATATATATATATATATATATATATTGGTAGCAGTCTTTCCTGTAGACATATATTATTAAATATGACCGAAAAAGTAAGATTAATAATTCTAACACGAATTTTCTCAATCTTTCGTACATTTCTTTTCACTGTTGGAGGTAATTCAAAAATCAATTCTCCAAAATTCATTTTTATTTCTAGTCTGACGCGACACTTGAGCGCGTTTCGTAAAACTTATTACATTTTCAAAGACTTTAGTTAACATATACACAACTGAATAGAACTTACTGAATAGAATAGAACATCTCCGATTTTGTTTATATCTACATTTGAGTGAGGTGGATGGGGTGAGGTGGTATTTAATAAGTATAAGTAAAGTTGGTATATGTATATATATATATATATATATATATATATATATATATATATATATATATATATATATATATATATATATATATATATATATATATATATATATAGGGGGGTACCACCACTGGTGCAATTATAGGGACCCACAGCCTCAGAGAAGGGATTACAGAGCATTCAGGAAAAAACTTGCCATTTAACTCTGAATACCTAAGAGTGTTCGCTTCTCCTACCGCCCCCCTTTTTTTATAGTGTACACTTTATTATGCAAGGTTATACAGTTACATATCTGATTTTATACAAAAAATTAACATTAGGAGGACACAAAAAAAAGTTCGCTTCCTAGAGGCTGTAGATTTCCTCGAACTCCTCCGACGCCGGGCAGGAACCGAGGATGCAGCGAGCATTCCCCCTCTGGATCGCGACACTGAGGCGCTGAAAGAGAAAACTTGCTGCTCTAGGGTCTCTTGTGGTGTCAATAAGCTTGGAACCAAGATCCTTAAGAAACCTTCTTGCACTCTCTCCCCATGGGCCTAGGGTCTCAGACCCTATTGGAACGAAGTTGTACCGATGATCTAATTTCCTGTACTTGGCTGACTTGTGTCTTTCTCTGCGTGTCGCCGCGGCTCCTGCTGTGCCGGCAGAGAGGTTGATGTATGTGGTTGCCAGGGTGGATACACAAGTATAGTCCCATGCCAACTGTCTGCCACCCTTCCACGGTCGCAGTGTGATTCCGTCTGGTCGGCCGATAAAGCTAACAGAGTCACGGTTCAGTAGGTTGCGGGGCTCTCTCTCCGCTGGACACTGAGCAGAGGCAAGGCTTCTTTTAATGATTTCATTGACTTCGTCGTGTCTAGTGTGCCAACCACCAGATTTTCCACAGTGCAGGCCATGCAGTCCATATTCGTCAGCATCTGCCTCGCCGTAAATACACCTATGAACAGTGTAGATAGGGGCAGCAAGACGGAGAGCGACTGCAATACGGAGCTCCTGCGGATTAAGATGTGTGCCTGTCGCAGACATAGGGACTGCCAAAAGGAAGTCCCCTGCATGGGGAGCCTGCACAGCTGTGAGGCGTGCACGATCACTGGGGGTTGTTGCTGCCTCCAGCAAAGCTGTGGCTTCTTTGTCTACAATGGGGCTGTCCCAACTGGATTGTTTCTTGGCTTTCGGCATGGCTGGTCTGAGTGCTGGGTCCGCCATGGCACCCCATTTCGTGTCGCATTCCGTGTAGTGGGGGTCCTGTATCCCCGCTACATCACTCAGGGTGTCAGGTAGAATTTCCTTAACCAGGTCATCTGATGCTGAGGAGGAAGACAGGAAGGCTGGGACAGCAATTTGGGTGGCGGTGCGGACACCCAAGCCACCGAGCCTGACAGGAAGAGTGGCTTGTTTCCACTGGCATTCATTGAGGGAGAGGTTAACAACTTTTTCCAGCATGGTCTTCAGTAAGAGGTCATACTCTTCAAGCTTTCGGCTGTCGTAAGATGGGGCGCACCTCAGAAAGTAGGTTAGCCTCGGAAGGGATTGGCATTTGGTGAGGAGATAAAAAGCATCGTGGGCATCGATGTCACCTATTCTGTCTTCCATCCTTCTAAGGTCTGCGATTTTCTTGTCAAGGATCTCCTCAATGGCGATAGACCCGAGAGGGGGCTCCAAGGAGGGTGCTGTTCTCGGCCCTAATGACATGGGCTCCAGGCAAGGCAGACCTTATTCTAGCTACGATGTCTGGGTTGGAAGAGACTACTTCACACTTGGAAGGGTTCAGGACAAGACCCAGGCTTACTTCTTGCTCCTTTATTTTCCTGATATCTGCCAAGAGATGGTCTACGGTGCCAGCTATGGTGCCATCACCCAAAAACCAGATGTTGAACTCGCTGGACAAGCTTTCGGTGATTTCTTTTAAGACTAAGCAGAAAAGAATGGGAGCAAGAGTATCACCTTGCTGAACACCTTCACATGATCTGATTTCATGTTCACCAAAGAGCAGTTTTGACTCACCACTGTAGCACGAAAGTATGAACGGGTAGAGGGGCCAGAAATGGCGATGTACGGCACAAATATATATATATATATATATATATATATATATATATATATATATATATATATATATATATATATATATATGCGAACAAGCCTGAATGGTCCCCAGGACTATATGCGAATGAAAACTCACACCCCAGAAGTGACTCGAACCCATACTCCCAGAAGCAACGCAACTGGTAACTACAGGGCGCCTTAATCCGCTTGACCATCACGGCCGTCAAAGGAAGTGATAGCCGAGGCTATTTGAGCCACTTCCCCGACGGCAACTCGGATGGTAATCTTGGGCATAGCATTTCACCAAATCACCTCATTCTTTGGGGCACACGTGAGGAACACAAATGCGAACAAGCCTGAATGGTCCCCAGGACTATATGCGAATGAAAACTCACACCCCAGAAGTGACTCGAACCCATACTCCCAGAAGCAACGCAACTGGTAACTACAGGGCGCCTTAATCCGCTTGACCATCACGGCCGTCAAAGGAAGTGATAGCCGAGGCTATTTGAGCCACTTCCCCGACGGCAACTCGGATGGTAATCTTGGGCATAGCATTTCACCAAATCACCTCATTCTTTGGGGCACACGTGAGGAACACAAATGCGAACAAGCCTGAATGGTCCCCAGGACTATATGCGAATGAAAACTCACACCCCAGAAGTGACTCGAACCCATACTCCCAGAAGCAACGCAACTGGTAACTACAGGGCGCCTTAATCCGCTTGACCATCACGGCCGTCAAAGGAAGTGATAGCCGAGGCTATTTGAGCCACTTCCCCGACGGCAACTCGGATGGTAATCTTGGGCATAGCATTTCACCAAATCACCTCATTCTTTGGGGCACACGTGAGGAACACAAATGCGAACAAGCCTGAATGGTCCCCAGGACTATATGCGAATGAAAACTCACACCCCAGAAGTGACTCGAACCCATACTCCCAGAAGCAACGCAACTGGTAACTACAGGGCGCCTTAATCCGCTTGACCATCACGGCCGTCAAAGGAAGTGATAGCCGAGGCTATTTGAGCCACTTCCCCGACGGCAACTCGGATGGTAATCTTGGGCATAGCATTTCACCAAATCACCTCATTCTTTGGGGCACACGTGAGGAACACAAATGCGAACAAGCCTGAATGGTCCCCAGGACTATATGCGAATGAAAACTCACACCCCAGAAGTGACTCGAACCCATACTCCCAGAAGCAACGCAACTGGTAACTACAGGGCACCTTAATCCGCTTGACCATCACGGCCGTCAAAGGAAGTGATAGCCGAGGCTATTTGAGCCACTTCCCCGACGGCAACTCGGATGGTAATCTTGGGCATAGCATTTCACCAAATCACCTCATTCTTTGGGGCACACGTGAGGAACACAAATGCGAACAAGCCTGAATGGTCCCCAGGACTATATGCGAATGAAAACTCACACCCCAGAAGTGACTCGAACCCATACTCCCAGAAGCAACGCAACTGGTAACTACAGGGCGCCTTAATCCGCTTGACCATCACGGCCGTCAAAGGAAGTGATAGCCGAGGCTATTTGAGCCACTTCCCCGACGGCAACTCGGATGGTAATCTTGGGCATAGCATTTCACCAAATCACCTCATTCTTTGGGGCACACGTGAGGAACACAAATGCGAACAAGCCTGAATGGTCCCCAGGACTATATGCGAATGAAAACTCACACCCCAGAAGTGACTCGAACCCATACTCCCAGAAGCAACGCAACTGGTAACTACAGGGCGCCTTAATCCGCTTGACCATCACGGCAGTCAAAGGAAGTGATAGCCGAGGCTATTTGAGCCACTTCCCCGACGGCAACTCGGATGGTAATCTTGGGCATAGCATTTCACCAAATCACCTCATTCTTTGGGGCACACGTGAGGAACACAAATGCGAACAAGCCTGAATGGTCCCCAGGACTATATGCGAATGAAAACTCACACCCCAGAAGTGACTCGAACCCATACTCCCAGAAGCAAGTATGGGAGTATGGGTTCGAGTCACTTCTGGGGTGTGAGTTTTCATTCGCATATAGTCCTGGGGACCATTCAGGCTTGTTCGCATTTGTGTTCCTCACGTGTTCCCCAAAGAATGAGGTGATTTGGTGAAATGCTATGCCCAAGATTACCATCCGAGTTGCCGTAGGGGAAGTGGCTCAAATAGCCTCGGCTATCACTTCCTTTGACGGCCGTGATGGTCAAGCGGATTAAGGCGCCCTGTAGTTACCAGTTGCGTTGCTTCTGGGAGTATGGGTTCGAGTCACTTCTGGGGTGTGAGTTTTCATTCGCATATAGTCCTGGGGACCATTCAGGCTTGTTCGCATTTGTGTTCCTCACGTGTGCCCCAAAGAATGAAGTGATTTGGTGAAATGCTATGCCCAAGATTACCATCCGAGTTGCCGTCGGGGAAGTGGCTCAAATAGCCTCGGCTATCACTTCCTTTGACGGCCGTGATGGTCAAGCGGATTAAGGCGCCCTGTAGTTACCAGTTGCGTTGCTTCTGGGAGTATGGGTTCGAGTCACTTCTGGGGTGTGAGTTTTCATTCGCATATAGTCCTGGGGACCATTCAGGCTTGTTCGCATTTGTGTTCCTCACGTGTGCCCCAAAGAATGAGGTGATTTGGTGAAATGCTATGCCCAAGATTACCATCCGAGTTGCCGTCGGGGAAGTGGCTCAAATAGCCTCGGCTATCACTTCCTTTGACGGCCGTGATGGTCAAGCGGATTAAGGCGCCCTGTAGTTACCAGTTGCGTTGCTTCTGGGAGTATGGGTTCGAGTCACTTCTGGGGTGTGAGTTTTCATTCATATATATATATATATAAAATATATGCATATATATATATAAAATATATATATATATATATATATAAAATATATAATATATATATATATATATATATATATTTTATATATATATATATATATATATATATATATATATATATAAAATATATATATATATATATATATATATATATATATATAAAATATATATATATATATATATATATATATATATATATATATATATATAAAATATATATATATATATATATATATATATATATATATATATATATATATAAACAATCTTTGGACAACACCCACCAGTGGGACTCGAACCCAGAAAGCACAACTACCTTCCAGTAGCTGGCATAACTAGTATGCTTTAACCCACTACGCCATCAGACCTTACAAAAGAAGTAGATAGTTCGAGATATATATATCTCAAACATCTCTACCTCCCGAAGGCACCAGATGAGTGAGGGGTCAGTCTGCAATTTTCGTCAAGCCACTGTCAATGTGAGAGAACTCGTGTCCAGCTTATAAGCCTATACTTGCATAAACCACAAGTGAAGATAAACAATCTTTGGACAACACCCACCAGTGGGACTCGAACCCAGAAAGCACAACTACCTTCCAGTAGCTGGCATAACTAGTATGCTTTAACCCACTACGCCATCAGAC
>NC_091152.1:44961597-45046597 GCF_040958095.1 Procambarus clarkii
AGGAGCCAGTCCTTCTTAGTGAGGGGCAAGTGTGCGGACCCCAAACACCCTATGACACTCACTCTACTATGACAAATCACCCTGCAAAGTTCCGCGAGACAAGCCTCATATGACAGGTCATCAACCATGGACAGTTAAAGAGACATTCTTTGATAGATATAGTAAATAATAAGAACATCACCAGCTGAAATAATATAATGCATTACCAGCGCCAAATATCTTGAGCTGGAATATCTCCAAAAATATCTCCTGAATATATTAGCACTGTAGTTTATCTTTGATTGAGATGGTTACTATCATAATCAAGAAATATTATTAAGAGTATATGTGTTTCATCAATGAGAATATGAGGTTCATCAATGATTATGTGAGATCAATCAATGAGTTAACGAGGTATATCAATAGGCATGTGAGGTCCAACAATGACTGTTTGATTGATAGAATAGAGAAAGATACAACGTCCAATATCAGGAACGTTAGAAGGAAAGAATTACGCAGACTTTAATTGAGTCTAAATACTGAGACTACGGAAAGAAATGTGCATCGTAGACCTCAAAAACTTCCCCAGCATTAGAGTTGTAAATAAATGCAGCAAGTTAGATGGGGAAATAGATGAAGACATGTCAGTACACATGTTTTATACCAAATACTTTGGAAAATGCAAGAAAAGTCATTGCAATAGCCGACTGCTCGAGTGCAGGGCTCTAGAGCTGAAACTCGACCCTGAGAGCTGATTCAAGAAAGCGCTTAGGCAAGTATAATAAACTTGATCATGCATAAATAGCGAACGCGACTCAGGTGTTCAAAATGAGAACACACACAATATAGACACAGTTTAGAGAACACAAGCAACAAGCACACTCACTGAGGAAGACATTCAACAGCTTAAATTACATTAATATAAAAGGTCGAGTATAATTCTCTGCTTTAAAACTGTCATGGCGTCCGTTTCCACACATAAAAGGTTTCTGCCTCTAGAACCAAATTAACATTACCGTAATTAGCAGACCTCAGGATGCAGGCCTCATTATTGCTTAACAAAACACTTTCTTTTTGACAAGTTTGACAAACCATTAAATATTCATCAGTTATTCACAAATGTTTCAAGGACGCGTAATATTACAACCAAAATAGTAATATTCTAAGTATTCATTATGAATACACACAAACTTATAAGAGAATAACAAGTATTCCGACACGCTGGCACTACAGTCAATCACATAACAGGCATCACCGACACGCTGCACTACAGTCAATAGTGTACTATCTACTTCATAAGATGATAGTACTTATTTTAACTATTTGGTAGAAAGTACCAATGTGGAGTGAAGAACCACCAGTAAACCTTCTTTTGGAATAATTTACAGAGTTCGTAAAAAGTAAATATTAGAGCCAAACTTATATATATCTAGGCCTAGTATATAGCACATATATGTACTATATAAGGCCGAGGACAGTGTGTATTAGGCCTAGGAATGTTAGAAGACGTTTGGGTCAGTCAGCTTCACATAGTTATGTTGCTGATGAAAAATAAAAAGTTTCCAGTTTGTCTAAATTTAATATTGCAAAGGTCTACATCTTGTTGGTCCATCGCTATATATAGGAACTATTTGGTTTAAAGTACCAATAAGTACTTCCATTTAAGGGTCTGGGCTGCAACATCCAGCTGCAAACATTACCACTCAATCTTGCACAATCAATGAGATAATATATATTGAACATAACAAAGGAACATCATGATGACATCGCTCATTGTGCTGGTTGGCTTTCACCAAAGTTCAAAATTGACTTCAACTTTAAAGTCATCAACTTTCTAAGTAATGCACAAAGGAGGAAAGTTTAAATTGCTTATCAGTAAGTTACTGAAGCATGAAAATGTGTTTTAACACTTCTCAAGGCATAGTTTACTTGGCCATAACAACCCTGTGTCACTTGGCTTGGCTACCAGGGCCAGTGTCACCTGGCTTGGCTACCAGGACCAGTGTCACCTGGCTTGGCCACCAGGACCAGTGTCACCTGGCTTGGCCACCAGGTCCAGTGTCACTTGGCTTGGCCACCAGGACCAGTGTCACCTGGCTTGGCCACCAGGACCAGTGCCACTTGGCTTGGCCACCAGGTCCAGTGTCACTTGGCTTGGCCCCCAGGACCAGTGTCACTTGGCTTGGCCACCAGGTCCAGTGTCACTTGGCTTGGCCCCCAGGACCAGTGTCACTGGGCAAGCTTGGCTACCAGGACCAGTGTCACCTGGCTTGGCCACCAGGGCCAGTGTCACTTGGCTTGGCCACCAGGACCAGTGTCACTGGGCAAGCTTGGCCACCAGGACCAGTGTCACTTGGCTTGGCCACCAGGGCCAGTGTCACCTGGCTTGGCCACCAGGACCAGTGTCACTTGGCTTGGCCACCAGGACCAGTATCACTTGGCTTGGCCACCAGGACCAGTGTCACTGGGCAAGCTTGGCTACTAGGACCAGTGTCACCTGGCTTGGCTACCAGGGCCAGTGTCACTGGGCAAGCTTGGCCACCAGGACCAGTGTCACTTGGCTTGGCCTCCAGGACCAGTGTCACTTGGCTTGGCCTCCAGGACCAGTGTCATTTGGCTTGGCCTCCAGGACCAGTGTCACTTGGCTTGGCCACCAGGACCAGTGTCACTTGACTTGGCCACCAGAACCAGTGTCACTTGGCTTGGCCTCCAGGACCAGTGTCACTTGGCTTGGCCCCCAGACCCAGTGTCACTTAGCTTGGCCCAGGGGGCCAGTGTCACTTGGCTTGGCCCCCAGGCTCAGTGTCACTTGGCTTGGCCCCCAGGCCCAGTGTCATTTGGCTTGGCCTCCAGGTCCAGTGTCACTTGGCTTGGCCCCCAAACCCAGTGTCACTTGGCTTGGCCTCCAGGCCCAGTGTCATTTGGCTTGGCCACCAGGCCCAGTGTCACTTGGCTTGGCCTCCAGGTCCAGTGTCACTTGGCTTGGCCCCCAAACCCAGTGTCATTTGGCTTGGCCACCAGGCCCAGTGTCACTTGGCTTGGCCCCCAGGCCCAGTGTCATTTGGCTTGGCCACCAGGCCCAGTGTCACTTGGCTTGGCCTCCAGGTCCAGTGTCACTTGGCTTGGCCCCCAAACCCAGTGTCACTTGGCTTGGCCTCCAGGCCCAGTGTCACTTGGCTTGGCCCCCAGGCCCAGTGTCATTTGGCCCCCAGACCCAGTGTCACTTGGCTTGGCGTCCAGGACCAGTGTCAGTTGGCTTGGCCCCCAGGACCAGTGTCACTTGGCTTGGCCCTCAGGCCCAGTGCCACTTGGCTTGGCCCCCAGGCCCAGTGTCACTTGGCTTGGCCCCCAGGACCAGTGTCATTTGGCTTGGCCCCCAGGACCAGTGTCACTTGGCTTGGCCTCCAGGCCCAGTGTCACTTGGCTTGGCCCCCAGGACCAGTGTCACTTGGCTTGGCCCTCAGGCCCAGTGCCACTTGGCTTGGCCCCCAGGATCAGTGTCACTTGGCTTGGCGTCCAGGACCAGTGTCAGTTGGCTTGGCCTTCAAGCCACTCTTACTCCCCACTTACTGACGACTGTGACGATTACTGGCCTGAGATCACGGTGTACAGTAGAAAAGTGATCCCTACCTACTGATGACTGACAACTAACGGACTCAGAACACGGTTCACAGTAGCTAATTACACATACCGACGACTGTGATCTCAGTTCAGAGTAGCCAAACTATCACCAACTCCTGTACTTAACTATTATGATTATGAGGTACAGTATTATACTAGAAAAAATTACAAGAAAATTTCATGTATTAAGTTTAAGCAAGTTTATTTATAAAAAGAAATTAATATTTTTTTTAAATATTTTTTCAGTTTTTATGCAAAACTGTCAGGTGAATTTAGGTGATTTAAAAATTGCTTTAAAATGTATATCTTTTTTTATATATAATTTTACATTTTTATATTAATTAGTATTTTTGCTAAAAAATGTTTGTAATTAAGAAATTTTTTATTTATTTTTTGCTTGTCTTCCCTCACTCTTGAGGAAGACTATAGAGTTAATTTTTAATACAGATTTAAAGGGTGACTATAATATTGACAATATATTGTGTTGATTCATTGTTACGAGAGAAGTGCGATGGTGGAAGATGACCATTTGTTGATGGGTCATGACTATAGGCGCACCCTTTCTCTCCTCTTCTAAACCTTCTTTCTCTTTATACACGACGACCACTAGGAAGCCTCGTGATGGTGCGAGTCACCAAACTCTTGTGGGCCACACTGGCCTCGGAACATGGTACAATGTAGCTAATGTTAGGACCCCAGGTAGCCTGAAGAACGAGTCTAACTGTCTTAGAGTTATTCCGCCTACTGGACCTGATTGAGAAGTTAGAGGAAGTGTAGATATAAGAATATATTCTAAATACATGACAAATATCAGTGAATAGTTTAAAAGCATGCGCAGAGGATGAACATGTAAATAAGTGACATGACATGAGATGTCGATACTTTGCTGACATGAAGTGAGACCCGCGGGACATCTTGACCATACTTGAGCAACAGAAGTTGTGAGGGAATGTCGCGTTCTGTTGAGCTCCTGGTCGAGGAGGACCACCTAGTTGTGTGCTCCTTCAAGAGGAGGGAATCAGGCAGGCGTTTATGTGGGAAGACTTAATGTACTCATGTCAGGAGCAGAAGAGCTGTGAGGCAGTCTAAAAGAGACCTGGTTGGATGTCATAGGAGGACAACATCTTGGAGCAGCAGCTGATTGAGCGCCCTCCAGATACAAATTCTGCGGTTTGTGTGGGAGAACTGCAACGTTTGTGTGGGAGAATTCTGCGGTTTGTGTGGGAGAACTGCAACGTTTGTGTGGGAGAACTGCAACGTTTGTGTGGGAGAACTGCAACGTTTGTGTGGGAGAACTGCAACGTTTGTGTGGGAGAACTACAACGTTTGTGAGGGAGAACTACAACGTTTGTGTGGGAGAACTGCAACGTTTGTGAGGGAGAACTACAACGTTTGTGTGGGAGAACTGCAACGTTTGTGTGGGAGAACTGCAACGTTTGTGTGGGAGAACTGCAACGTTTGTGAGGGAGAACTACAACGTTTGTGTGGGAGAACTGCAACGTTTGTGAGGGAGAACTACAACGTTTGTGTGGGAGAACTGCAACGTTTGTGTGGGAGAACTGCAACGTTTGTGTGGGAGAACTGCAACGTTTGTGTGGGAGAACTACAACGTTTGTGTGGGAGAACTGCAACGTTTGTGAGGGAGAACTGCAACGTTTGTGTGGGAGAACTGCAACGTTTGTGTGGCAGAACTGCAACGTTTGTGTGGGAGAACTGCAACGTTTGTGAGGGAGAACTGCAACGTTTGTGTGGGAGAACTGCAACGTTTGTGTGGGAGAACTGCAACGTTTGTGTGGGAGAACTACAACGTTTGTGTGGGAGAACTGCAACGTTTGTGAGGGAGAACTACAACGTTTGTGTGGGAGAACTGCAACGTTTGTATGGGAGAACTGCCACGTTTGTGTGGGAGAACTGCAACGTTTGTGTGGGAGAACTGCAACGTTTGTGAGGGAGAACTGCAACGTTTGTGTGGGAGAACGGCAACGTTTGTGTGGGAGAACTGCAGCGTTTGTGTGGGAGAACTGCAACGTTTGTGTGGGAGATCTACAACGTTTGTGTGGGAGAACTGCAACGTTTGTGAGGGAGAACTACAACGTTTGTGTGGGAGAACTGCAACGTTTGTGTGGGAGAACTACAACACTTGTGTGGGAGAACTGCAACGTTTGTGTGGGAGAACTGCAACGTTTGTGTGGGAGAACTACAACGTTTGTGTGGGAGAACTGCAACGTTTGTGTGGGAGAACTACAACGTTTGTGTGGGAGAACTGCAACGTTTGTGTGGGAGAACTGCAACGTTTGTGTGGGAGAAATACAACGTTTGTGTGGGAGAACTGCAACGTTTGTGAGGGAGAACTACAACGTTTGTGTGGGAGAACTACAACGTTTGTGTGGGAGAACTACAACGTTTGTGTGGGAGAACTACAACGTTTGTGTGGGAGAACTACAACGTTTGTGTGGGAGAACTACAACGTTTGTGTGGGAGAACTGCAACGTTTGTGAGGGAGAACTGCAACGTTTGTGTGGGAGAACTGCAACGTTTGTGAGGGAGAACTGCAACGTTTGTGTGGGAGAACTACAACGTTTGTGTGGGAGAACTGCAACGTTTGTGTGGGAGAACTACAACGCTTGTGTGGGAGAACTACAACGTTTGTGTGGGAGAACTACAACGTTTGTGTGGGAGAACTACAACGCTTGTGTGGGAGAACTACAACGTTTGTGTGGGAGAACCACAAAGTTTGTGTGGGAGAACTACAACGTTTGTGTGGGAGAACTACAACGCTTGTGTGGGAGAACTACAACGTTTGTGTGGGAGAACCACAACGTTTGTGTGGGAGAACCACAACGTTTGTGTGGGAGAACCACAATGCTTGTGTGGGAAAGCTACAATGTTTGTGTGGTGGAAGTTAGTGAGAGAACTTCGTGCCAGAGGAGTACAAGCTATACTGTAAGGTGAAGTAGGACTTCCAGTGAGAAGTGGAACTTCATGGACCTAATGAATCTTAGAGTTGTGTAGAGAGCTACACGTCGCTTGTGTGAAGCGTTTGGCGAGAGCTTCACTGGCATATAAGGAGGACTACACTGATTGGTGGTGCTGCAGGAGTTCCTTACATATTCTGAGGACCCAGATGATGATTGTAGGGGGGGACCTCGAGTAATGGAATAGAGGACCATATGGACCTCGATATCTAAGGGAGTGCTTGATTGTGTTTTTGGCGTGAAAGGCGCAGTGCAAGGTGAGAGATTGTTGCTTTTGTAGAGTAGGAAATATATGAATATTATATGTGTCATGTATTGCAGCCTAAAGCAGTGAAGGAAGCAGAATGCTGTGGACTGAAGTCCGAGCAGCAGCCTGGTGCAGTTATAGGTTGGAGACATAAGGTGACATTAGTGTGTTACCAGTTGGTAGTAGCCTAAGAGGTGATTGTACTGTTTTATAACCATTTCCTTTATGTGTATTGTGTATGTTTAAATGTATTAACTATTATGTTTGTTAGCTGGCTTTTGCTCTTGTCCTGGTGAGGCTTCCTGGCTAGAGAGAGAGAGAGAAAGACTCGGATATAACATGGGTGATAGTTGACTATAACTGAGGGGGATTGAGAGATCATCCCACAGTAAGGAGAGTGCGGGGAGTCACGGCGGCACAAGAGGGGGTGTGTACACATGACAACTAGGCAGTGTGAGCCGTAACCCTGAACAAAGGTGACGCTGAACCCCTCTCCCAAAACCAGACGCTCACCAGGGTGATCTCTTAAATAATTACAAGCACTCCAGTGTTCAGTGCTGGTCGACCGACGGTAGCAGGAGTGTGGCTGCCGAGGTTCTGTTAAGGAGTGGTTGGGGACCTCTGTTCAATGGTAAGCGAATATCAGGATGGTTCAAATAACCAAGTTTCAGTGCAGGTATAAAGAAACCTCTCCCGACTCCCTTCCACACCCAATGATACTAAGTAATCCCTACTTACATACGACTTTGACGACCTGTTGCCTGAGAACAAGTGCACAGTAGCTAAGTTATCCCCCACATACTGACGACTGTGACAATCACTGGCCTAAGAACACGGTGCACAGTAGCTGTGGTCCCCACTTACTGACTGTGAGAACTACTGGCGCAATGAGGCGCCCTGGCGCAGTGAGGCACCCTGGCGCAGTGAGACACCCTGGCGCAGTGAGACACCCTGGCGCAGTGAGGCACCCTGGCGCAGTGAGACACCCTGGCGCAGTGAGACACCCTGGCGCAGTGAGGCACCCTGGCGCAGTGAGGCACCCTGGCGCAGTGAGACACCCTGGCGCAGTGAGGTACCCTGGCAGAGTTAGGCACCCTGGTGCAGTGAGGCACCCTGGCGCAGTGAGGCACCCTGGCGCAGTGAGACACCCTGGCGCAGTGAGACTGGTGTTACACTAATTTTCTTACTCCCAACTTACTGACAACTGTGACGACCAGTGACCTCAGAACACGGTGCACAGTCGCTAATTGATCTCCACTTAATGACGACTACTGGGCTCAGAACGTGGTACACGGTAGCTAATTACACATACCGACGACAGTGATCTCAGTTCAGAGTAGCCAAGCTATCACCAATTGCTGATGGTTGATAATCAATTTACGTATTTAATTATTATAATTATAAGTTATTATATTAAAAAATTTTAAGCTGAAAAAGGCTCTGAAAGAAATTCGACCAATGTTTAAATATAATTTTAAATATAAAAAAAATTTTATATATAAAATTTTAAAAAATTTTCATTAATTTTCTTTCAAGTTTTTATACAAAACTATCATAAAAAATTAGTAATTTTAAAGTACCATTTCCAACTTTACATAACTTTATATATTACTTTTAAATTGTATATGAAATAATATTTCTGCTAAGAATTGATTATTAATATGATTTGAGTGTTTTTTAATTATATGTCCTTCGCTCACTCAAGAGGGAGACAATAGTGTTTTTTTTTATATCTTTAAAGGGTGACAAAATATTCATAATATATTGTGATCATACATTGTTTCGAGAGAAGTGCGATGGTGGAAGATGACCATTTGTTGATGGGTCATGACTATAGGCGCACCCTTTCTCTCCTCTTCTAAACCTTCTTTCTCTTTATACACGACGACCACTAGGAAGCCTCGTGATGGTGCGAGTCATCAAACTCTTGTGGGTTGTAACCACACGGTAATCAGAACACGGTACACAGTAGCTAAGTTATCCGTACGTACTGACAACTGTGACGATCACTGGCCTCAAAACACGGTACATAGTACCTATGTAATAATTACATACTGATGACGGCACGCCGGTGTAGCGAGGCTCGCCGGTGTAGCGGGGCACGCCGGTGTAGCGAGGCACGCCGGTGTAGCGAGGCACGCCGGTGTAGCGAGGCACGCCGGTGTAGCGAGGCACGCCGGTGTAGCGAGGCACGCCGGTGTAGCGAGGCACGCCTGTGTAGCGAGGCACGCCGGTGTAGCGAGGCACGCCGGAGTAGCGAGGCACGCCGGTGTAGCGAGGCACGCCGGAGTAGCGAGGCCCGCCAGTGTAGCGAGGCACGCCGGTGTAGCGAGGTTTCGCCGGTGTAGCGAGGCACGCGGGTGTAGCGAGGCACGCCGGTGTAGCGAGGCCCGCCGGTGTAGCGAGGCCCGCCAGTGTAGCGAGGCAACGCCAGTGTAGCGAGGCACGCCGGTGTAGCGAGGCACGCCGGTGTAGCGAGGTTTCGCCGGTGTAGCGAGACATGCCGGTGTAGCAAGGCACGCCGGTGTAACGAGGCACGCCGGTGTAGCGAGGTTTCGCCGGTGTAGCGAGACATGCCGGTGTAGCGTGGCACGCCGGTGTAGCGAGGCACGCCGGTGTAGCGAGGCCCGCCGGAGTAGCGAGGCACGCCGGTGTAGCGAGGCACGCCGGTGTAGCGAGGCCCGCCGGCGTAGCGAGATTTCGCCGGTGTAGCGAGACATGCCGGTGTAGCGAGGCACGCCGGTGTAACGAGGCACGCCGGTGTAGCGAGGTTTCGCCAGTGTAGCGAGACATGCCGGTGTAGCGTGGCATGCCGGTGTAGCGAGGCACGCCGGTGTAGTGAGGGCCGCCGGTGTAGCGAATCACGCCCGTGTAGCGAGGCCCGCCGGTGTAGCGAGGTTTCGCCGGTGTAGCGAGGCACGCCGGTGTAGCGAGGCACGCCGGTGTAGCGAGGCCCGCTGTTGTAGCGAGGCACGCCGGTGTAGCGAGGCCCGCCGGTGTAGCGAGGCACGCCGGTGTAGCGAGGCACGCCGGTGTAGCGAGGCACGCCGGTGTAGCGAGGCACGCCGGTGTAGCGAGGCACGCCGGTGTAGCGAGGTTTCGCCGGTGTAGCGAGGCCCGCTGGTGTAGCAAGGCACGCGGGTGTAGCGAGGCACGCCGTTGTAGCGAGGCCCGCCGGTGTAGCGAGGCCCGCCGGTGTAGCGAGGCCCGCCGGTGTAGCGAGGCACGCCGGTGTAGCGAGGCCCGCCAGTGTAGCGAGGTTTCGCCGGTGTAACGAGGCACGCACGTGTAGCGAGGTTTCGCCAGTGTAGCGAGACATGCCGGTGTAGCGTGGCATGCCGGTGTAGCGAGGAACGCCGGTGTAGCGAGGGCCGCCGGTGTAGCGAATCACGCCGGTGTAGCGAGGCACGCCGGTGTAGCGAGGCCCGCTGGTGTAGCGAGGTTTCGCCGGTGTAGCGAGGCCCGCCGGTGTAGCGAGGCCCGCCGGTGTAGCGAGGTTTCGCCGGTGTAGCGAGGCACGCCGGTGTAGCGAGGCACGCCGGTGTAGCGAGACACGCCGGTGTAGCGAGGCCCGCCGGTGTAGCGAGGTTTCGCCGATGTAGCGAGGCACACCGGTGTAGCGAGGCACGCCGGTGTAGCGAGGCACGCCGGTGTAGCGAGGCACGCCGGTGTAGTGAGGAACGCCGGTGTAGCGAGGCACGCCGGTGTAGTGACGCACGCCGGTGTAGCGAGGAACGCCGGTGTAGCGAGGCACGCCGGTGTAGCGAGGCACGCCAGTGTAGCGAGGCACGCCGGTGTAGCGAGGAACGCCGGTGTAGCGAGGCACGCCGGTGAAGCGAGGCACGCCGGTGTAGCGAGGCCTGCCGGTGTAGCGAGGTTTCGCCAGTGTAGCGAGGATCGCCGGTGTAGCGAGGCACGCCGGTGTAGCGAGGCACGCCGGTGTAGCGAGGCACGCCGGTGTAGTGAGGAACGCCGGTGTAGCGAGGCACGCCGGTGTAGTGAGGCACGCCGGTGTAGCGAGGCCTGCCGGTGTAGCGAGGTTTCGCCGGTGTAGCGAGGCCCGCCGGTGTAGCGAGGCCCGCCGGTGTAGCGAGGTTTCGCCGATACAGCGAGGCACGCCGGTGTAGCGAGGCCCGCCGGTGTAGCGAGGCACGCCGGTGTAGAGAGGCACGCCGGTGTAGCGAGGCCCGCCGGTGTAGCGAGGTTTCGCCGGTGTAGCGAGGCACGCCGGTGTAGCGAGGCTCGCCGGTGTAGCGAGGTTTCGCCGGTGTAGCGAGGCACGCCGGTGTAGCGAGGCCCGCCGGTGTAGCGAGGTTTCGCCGGTGTAGCGAGGCACGTCGGTGTAGCGAGGCTCGCCGGTGTAGCGAGGTTTCGCCGGTGTAGCGAGGCCCGCCGGTGTAGCGAGGCCCGCCGGTGTAGCGAGGTTTCGCCGGTGTAGCGAGGCACGGCGGTGTAGCGAGGCACGGCGGTGTAGCGAGGCACGCCGGTGTAGCGAGGCCCGCCGGTGTAGCGAGGTTTCGCCGATGTAGCGAGGCACGCCGGTGTAGCGAGGCACGCCGGTGTAGCGAGGCACGCCGGTGTAGCGAGGCACGCCGGTGTAGTGAGGAACGCCGGTGTAGCGAGGCACGCCGGTGTAGTGACGCACGCCGGTGTAGACTTACACCTGCCTCAGAGACAGGTGACTTACACCTGCCTCAGAGACTCCACCTGTGGCCTACACCTGTCCCAGAGACTACACATGTGACCTACACCTGCCTCAAAGTTTCCATATGTGGCTTACACCTGCCTCAGAGACTCCACATGTGGCCTACACCTGCCCCAGAGACTACACATGTGGCCATACACCTTCCCTAGAGACTCCACATGTGACCTACACCTGCCTCAGAGACTCCACATGTGACCTACACCTCCCCCAGAGACTACACATGTGGCCATACACCTTCCCTAGAGACTCCACATGTGACCTACACCTGCCCCAGAGACTACACATGTGGCCATACACCTCCCCAGAGACTCCACATGTGGCCATACACCTCCCCAGAGACTCCACATGTGGCCATACACCTCCCCCAGAGAGTCCACATGTGGCCATACACCTCCCCCAGAGACTACACATGTGGCCATACACCTCCCCAGAGACTCCACATGTGGCCATACACCTCCCCCAGAGACTACACATGTGGCCATACACCTCCCCCAGAGACTCCACATGTGACCTACACCTCCCCCAGAGACTACACATGTGACCTACACCTCCCCCAGAGACTCCACATGTAGCCATACACCTCCCCAGAGACTCCACATGTGGCCATACACCTCCCCCAGAGACTACACATGTGGCCATACACCTCCCCAGAGACTCCACATGTGGCCATACACCTCCCCCAGAGACTCCACATGTGGCCATACACCTCCCCCAGAGACTACACATGTGACCTACACCTCCCCCAGAGACTACACATGTGACCTACACCTACCCCAGAGACTACACATGTGACCTACACCTCCCCCAGAGACTACACATGTGACCTACACCTCCCCCAGAGACTACACATGTGACCTACACCTCCCCCAGAGACTACACATGTGACCTACACCTCCCCCAGAGACTACACATGTGACCTACACCTCCCCCAGAGACTACACATGTGACCTACACCTGCCCCAGAGACTACACATGTGACCTACACCTCCCCCAGAGACTACACATGTGACCTACACCTCCCCCAGAGACTCCACATGTGACCTACACCTGCCCCAGAGACTACACTATTTCCTGGTTTGGGCAACATGTGAGAGGATGATGTTCTACAATGTGGTGTATAAGAGAATAGCCAGATGTTCTACACTGTGGTGTATAACAATAGTTAGATGTTCTACACTGTGGTGTATAACAATAGCCAGATGTTCTACACTGTGGTGTATAACAATAGTCAGATGTTCTACACTGTGGTGTATAACAATAGCCAGATGTTCTACACTGTGGTGTATAACAATAGCCAGATGTTCTACTCTGTGGTGTATAACAATAGCCAGATGTTCTACACTGTGGTGTATAACAATAGCCAGATGTTCTACTCTGTGGTGTATAACAATAGCCAGATGTTCTACAATGTGGTGTATAACAATAGCCAGATGTTCTACACTGTGGTGTATAACAATAGTCAGATGTTCTACACTGTGGTGTATAACAATAGCCAGATGTTCTACACTGTGGTGTATAACAATAGCCAGATGTTCTACACTGTGGTGTATAACAATAGCCAGATGTTCTACACTGTGGTGTATAACAATAGTCAGATGTTCTACTCTGTGGTGTATAACAATAGCCAGATGTTCTACACTGTGGTGTATAACAATAGTCAGATGTTCTACACTGTGGTGTATAACAATAGCCAGATGTTCTACACTGTGGTGTATAACAATAGCCAGATGTTCTACTCTGTGGTGTATAACAATAGCCAGATGTTCTACTCTGTGGTGTATAACAATAGCCAGATGTTCTACACTGTGGTGTATAACAATAGTCAGATGTTCTACACTGTGGTGTATAACAATAGCCAGATGTTCTACACTGTGGTGTATAACAATAGCCAGATGTTCTACTCTGTGGTGTATAACAATAGCCAGATGTTCTACACTGTGGTGTATAACAATAGCCAGATGTTCTACTCTGTGGTGTATAACAATAGCCAGATGTTCTACACTGTGGTGTATAACAATAGTCAGATGTTCTACACTGTGGTGTATAACAATAGCCAGATGTTCTACTCTGTGGTGTATAACAATAGCCAGATGTTCTACACTGTGGTGTATAACAATAGCCAGATGTTCTACTCTGTGGTGTATAACAATAACCAGATGTTCTACACTGTGGTGTATAACAATAGTCAGATGTTCTACACTGTGGTGTATAACAATAGCCAGATGTTCTACTCTGTGGTGTATAACAATAGCCAGATGTTCTACACTGTGGTGTATAACAATAGCCAGATGAATTCTCACCACGTGGTGAGAACTGTTACCACGTGGTGAGAACTGTTACCACGTGGTGAGAACTGTTACCACGTGGTGAGAACTGTCGCCACGTGGTGAGAACTGTTACCACGTGGTGAGAACTGTCACCACGTGGTGAGAACTGTTACCACGTGGTGAGAACTGTCACCACGTGGTGAGAACTGTTACCACGTGGTGAGAACTGTCACCACGTGGTGAGAACTGTTACCACGTGGTGAGAACTGTCACCACGTGGTGAGAACTGATACCACGTGGTGAGAACTGTTACCACGTGGTGAGAACTGTCACCACGTGGTGAGAACTGATACCACGTGGTGAGAACTGTCACCACGTGGTGAGAACTGATACCACGTGGTGAGAACTGTCACCACGTGGTGAGAACTGATACCACGTGGTGAGAACTGTCACCACGTGGTGAAAACTGTCACCACGTGGTGAGAACTGATACCACGTGGTGAGAACTGTCACCACGTGGTGAGAACTGTCACCACGTGGTGAGAACTGTCACCACGTGGTGAGAAGCAATAAAGAACAGTGTTTGGTAAGGCGGTAACAACGGTGCCTCTGACGAGCCGCGGCGCCAAACACCAGAGAATATATTCACTGTCACAATAATTCAAGAACCCGGGAAAAAGTGGATTGGTGAGCGGGGGAAATATTTCTTGTAACAATAACCTGTAACAAACAATGTATTGAGAGGAGAGCGTTGAAAGCTGGGTAAAAAGGTGAGGGAGGGAGGGGGGGGAGAGAGAGAGAGAGAGAGAGAGAGAGAGAGAGAGAGAGAGAGAGAGAGAGAGAGAGAGAGAGAGAGAGAGAGAGAGAGAGAGAGAGAGAGAGAGAGAGAGAGAAGGTATGGGACGGAAACCAAAGGGAAAGAAATGGGAAGGGGATGAGGCACAGATGGAAAGGAAAAAGAGGAAGGTGGTTGGTACAAAAATTTGGTACAAAAGATTGGTACAAAAACAAATAAATTTGGGTGAATATAAATATTAGGTCCTCTGTGATTTCCATTATTTTTATGGTATGTTCTCTTCGGCGTTGTTGGCTAGGGTGTCCCTGGTGATGATCTGGGTGTGTCTATAGGTTACATCTTTTATGGGGCCTTTGTTGTTTGTGCATTGTCAGATAACTGGAGAGAAGTTTTGTCTTGCCTGTATATTGAGGTCACTAGCGGCTGACGGTCCCCAAGTTGCCACGTGGAGGCCTAGACGACATTCTCCTCCTTCAAGGCGTTTCACTTGAAGTCAGGAGAGTTCTTGAAGAGCAACTAACTCTACTGGTTGGTTTTGGTAGCGGTCAATAATATTACTTCCGTCAATAATGTCTTCCGGGACTCTTTACTACTTTTGGTGAGCCTCGGGGAAGAATATTCAGTAGAATATTTGAAACGGTAAAGCAGGTGCCCCACTGATACCCTTCAGAGGGTTGAGCAAAACAGATGTGTTGCTGAAGAGGAGCGCCCCCGACACCAAGTGATGCACCTTGAAAGAAGCAAATGTCGTCTATACCTTCACAAATTATTATGGACGATGGAACTCATCCTGAGTCTATGTTCATTCTATCCAGCGGTCCACCCCAAAGACGCATTAATTAATTTTAACACGATGTTCTTTCAAAATAGGAATTTTCCCAAATATAAATTAATGTTTTTATATATTTAGCATACAATGTATATTTCGACATTGGTTAGGTTAGGTTAGGTGTCCAGGTTCTGTTGTGACTATTCGTATTTGTAGTACGTTGGTGAAGCATTTACAGCGTCGTGGTTCGAATAAAAGTTGTCAGCGAAGCACATATTCGAAAAGTGTTCGAACGTCATCAGTTGTGAGTCGTGTGTAAACCGTTTTTCATTCGTAAACAGCTGGGGGGGGGGGGGGGTTGGCGGGTGGATGGAATCACTTTTGGCCTTTGTTTATGAGGACGGGCTGGTGTATGAGGACGGGATGGTGTATGAGGACGGGCTGGTGTATGAGGACGGGTTGGTGTATGAGGACGGGCTGGTGTATGAGGACGGGCTGGTGTATGAGGACGGGCTGGTGTATGAGGACGGGCTGGTGTATGAGGACGGGCTGGTGCATGAGGACGGGCTGGTGCATGAGGACGGGTTGGTGTATGAGGACGGGCTGGTGTATGAGGACGGGCTGGTGTATGAGGACGGGCTGGTGTATGAGGACGGGCTGGTGTATGAGGACGGGCTGGTGTGTGAGGACGGGCTGGTGTGTGAGGACGGGCTAGTGTATAAGGACGGGCTGGTGTATGAGGACGGGCTGGTGTATGAGGACGGCTGGTGTATGAGGACGGGCTGGTGTATGAGGACGGGCTGGTGTATGAGGACGGGCTGGTGTATGAGGACAGGCTGGTGTATGAGGACGAGCTGGTGAATGAGGACGAGCTGGTGTATGAGGACGGGCTGGTGTATGAGGACGGGCAGGTGTGTGAGGACGGGCTGGTGTATGAGGACGAGCTGGTGTATGAGGACGGGCTGGTGTATGAGAACGAGCTGGTGTATGAGGACGAGCTGGTCTATGAGGACGGGCTGGTGTATGAGGACGGGCTGGTGTATGAGGACGGGCTGGTGTATGAGGACGGGCTGGTGTATGAGGACGGGCTGGTGTATGAGGACGGGCTGGTGTATGAGGACGGGCTGGTGTATGAGGACGGGCTGGTGTATGAGGACGGGCTGGTGTATGAGGACGGGCTGGTGTATGAGGACAGGCTGGTGTGTGAGGACGGGCAGGTGTGTGAGGACGGGCTGGTGTGTGAGGACGGGCTGGTGTGTGAGGACGGGCTGGTGTGTGAGGACGGGCTGGTGTATGAGGACGGGCTGGTGTATGAGGACGGGCTGGTGTATGAGGACGGGCTGGTGTATGAGGACGGGCTGGTGTATGAGGACGGGCTGGTGTATGAGGACGGGCTGGTGTATGAGGACGGGCTGGTGTATGAGGACGGGCTGGTGTATGAGGACGGGCTGGTGTATGAGGACGGGCTGGTGTATGAGGACGGGCTGGTGTATGAGGACGGGCTGGTGTATGAGGACGGGCAGGTGTATGAGGACGGGCTGGTGTATGAGGACGGGCTGGTGTATGAGGACGGGCTGGTGTATGAGGACGGGCTGGTGTATGAGGACGGGCTGGTGTATGAGGACGGGCTGGTGTATGAGGACGGGCTGGTGTATGAGGACGGGCTGGTGTATGAGGACGGGCTGGTGTATGAGGACGGGCTGGTGTATGAGGACGGGCTGGTGTATGAGGACGGGCTGGTGTATGAGGACGGGCTGGTGTATGAGGACGGGCTGGTGTATGAGGACGGGCTGGTGTATGAGGACGGCTGGTGTATGAGGACGGGCTGGTGTATGAGGACGGGCTGGTGTATGAGGACGGGCTGGTGTATGAGGACGGGCTGGTGTATGAGGACGGGCTGGTGTATGAGGACGGGCTGGTGTATGAGGACGGGCTGGTGTATGAGGACGGGCTGGTGTGTGAGGACGGGCTGGTGTGTGAGGACGGGCTGGTGTGTGAGGACGGGCTGGTGTATGAGGACGGGCTGGTGTATGAGGACGGGCTGGTGTATGAGGACGGGCTGGTGTATGAGGACGGGCTGGTGTATGAGGACGGGCTGGTGTATGAGGACGGGCTGGTGTATGAGGACGGGCTGGTGTATGAGGACGGGCTGGTGTATGAGGACGGGCTGGTGTATGAGGACGGGCTGGTGTATGAGGACGGGCAGGTGTATGAGGACGGGCTGGTGTATGAGGACGGGCTGGTGTATGAGGACGGGCTGGTGTATGAGGACGGGCTGGTGTATGAGGACGGGCTGGTGTATGAGGACGGGCTGGTGTATGAGGACGGGCTGGTGTATGAGGACGGGCTGGTGTATGAGGACGGGCTGGTGTATGAGGACGGGCTGGTGTATGAGGACGGGCTGGTGTATGAGGACGGGCTGGTGTGTGAGGACGGGCTGGTGTGTGAGGACGGGCTGGTGTGTGAGGACGGGCTGGTGTGTGAGGACGGGCTGGTGTATGAGGACGGGCAGGTATATGAGGACGGGCTGGTGTATGAGGACGGGCAGGTGTATGAGGACGGGGTGGTGTATGAGGACGGGCTGGTGTATGAGGACGGGCTGGTGTATGAGGACGGGCAGGTGTATGAGGACGGGCTGGTGTATGAGGACGGGCTGGTGTATGAGGACGGGCTGGTGTATGAGGACGGGCTGGTGTATGAGGACGGGCTGGTGTATGAGGACGGGCTGGTGTATGAGGACGGGCAGGTGTATGAGGACGGGCTGGTGTATGAGGACGGGCTGGTGTATGAGGACGGGCTGGTGTATGAGGACGGGCTGGTGTGTGAGGACGGGCTGGTGTGTGAGGACGGGCTGGTGTATGAGGACGGGCAGGTATATGAGGACGGGCTGGTGTATGAGGACGGGCAGGTGTATGAGGACGGGCTGGTGTATGAGGACGGGCTGGTGTATGAGGACGGGCTGGTGTATGAGGACGGGCAGGTGTATGAGGACGGGCTGGTGTATGAGGACGGGCTGGTGTATGAGGACGGGCTGGTGTATGAGGACGGGCTGGTGTATGAGGACGGGCTGGTGTATGAGGACGGGCTGGTGTATGAGGACGGGCTGGTGTATGAGGACGGGCTGGTGTATGAGGACGGGCTGGTGTATGAGGACGGGCTGGTGTATGAGGACGGGCTGGTGTATGAGGACGGGCTGGTGTATGAGGACGGGCTGGTGTATGAGGACGGGCTGGTGTATGAGGACGGGCTGGTGTATGCATCTTGTCCATTTTTTGATCATCGTTTAAATATAAACAAATAATATTTTTTGACTAAAGAATTCAAATATTGTTTCCTTTAGAGAATTCTTGAACTTTAAAAAGTTCCGGCACGCCGCCTCCCATACTCTTTAGAAAGGATGGAATGGAATTATGAGGAGAAAGCGCCAAGCCATTACGACTATATAGCACTTGGAAGGGATTAGGATAAGGATTTGGGATGGGACCGGGGGGGGGGGCCATTCCAAATAAAGCCAACCTCTTTGAAAATCTTCCAAGCTCACTAGAGATCCTGGCTACCATGCGCATGGGCTCCCAGCAGACGCACACATCACTGGTTGGACAGTTTAAAGTTTCCTATTTAAAGGCCCTATTACACAATCACAGTAATGTGACTATCAATAAAACAAAGTGTACTGAAAGAGGGGCATCAGAGGTGCATTGCTGGACGACTGAGGCGGAGTGCATGAAGGGGGGGGGGAATTTTGTGACAAATCCTGGTACGGCTTCAGTGGAAGCCTCAGGAACACTCGTGGGTTCAGCAGAACCCCAGGTAACAATTCTTTTGAGCCTGTGGTGGCGTAGTCGTGTAGAGCGGCGTCTGGGAATACCCAGCACATATACCCAGGGAAAGGAAGCTGTCATGGCTGCAGAGAACATGTATACCGACACTTTAGATGCGACATTACTGACCACATTTCACCGACTTAGAGTCGTTGCAACAGAGGTTAATTTGCCGCGTGTTTAAGTATACCGAGTGACACATCAATCTTCTCCTGGCTCCTGCTATCAGTTTCAGCGTTGGACGGTAGTCTAATTCCCTCCTTTGTTCTCTTGACGTTCATGTTGACAGCTCTGTGTGCGGGTTCTCTTGCTCTGTCTCCCACAAACCCATGCACAGAGATATGTACATTCACTTCTTTTCCAACCATCCTCCTTCTGTTAAGAAAAGTGTTCTCGTCTCTGTTCCTGCGCGCTCTTCGCATCAGTCACCCTCAGTTCCTTGATCTGAAAGCTCATTTATTTACAAGTCTTTCTCTCGCCATGGTTACCCTTTACATTTTATCAACTGTGCATATTCTCAAGTTAAACATTTCTGTTCATCTCAAACCTGTTTCCAACATCAGTACCACTGTGCTCTGCCTTCCCTTCATATCTGAACTCAAAATTCTCACTAATACCTTTCGACCACTTGACATGAAGCTCACCTTTCGACACACTAACACTCTTCTAAGTAATCTGCTTCACACTGCTCCTCCTGCTTCTAATGCTGCTGGTGTCTACTCTATTTCCTGTTGGTCTTGTCCTCTCCAACACTTTGGTGAATCTGGCCGTACACTTAATGACAGACTTAAAGAACACAAAAGAAATGTTAAGTCTGCAAACACAAACAATGCTCTCTTCTGTCATATTTGTGACTCCAATCATCCTATTGATGGGTCGTCTAAAATAATCTTTCCTGCCACTACTCTTGACAGACGCCGTCCTGGGTAAGCGGCTCTGATACCCAACATGAACCTGAGTCCTGGCTTTGTTGCTGCCCAACACACACACAACGTAACGGTCCCTATGATGCCCTTGTTACTACTTGTGATAAAGTTGTTACATCTTATTATAACGTTTTTATGACTTATTAGAACGTTGTTACAACTTGCTATATTGGTTGTTACAATTGTTAGGTGGTGTTAAACCTTTTACGAACGTTGTAGCAACGTTGTTGTTTGGTCGCGTGTGTGGCAGTGTTGAGTGCTCAAGTGCTCCAACCTTCTTAACAAACGTGATCTGACCTAAGCTTTGTCCATGTTGCTTATTCTTACTTCTTTACTTATTCTTATTTTTCTTCTTATACTTACCTTCATCCTTTTATATGAACGAGATGAATGTCTTTCATTCTATTCTGAGAATAAGATGAAAGATTTTCTTACTTTTCATCTTATTCTTACCTTTTTTCTGTTACCTGCTCCTCACGTCTTATCTCACTAATCTTATTTATTTGCCTCGCTCTCTCTTCTATTACTTACGGGCTATTCATGCCCGTGCCACCTGTTGGGTGACTTAATCTTCATCAATCAATAAATCTTCTATTACGCGACTTGATAATGTCCCAGGATGGACTGAAACGAGTGGTCTCTTAATGCTCCTGATGCAGCCCGTCCTCACATCCATTACATCCAGCGGTCGACCCCACGGACGCATTCCTAAATTTTTACATGCGGTTCATTCAAAACGGGAATTTTCTCAAATAAAAATTAATATTATAAGATATTAGTATATTGTGCATATAAAGGCATAGGTTAGGTTAGGTGTTTAGGTTCGGTTGGCGATTATTTGTATTTGTAGTACGTGGGTGAAGCATTTACAGCGTTGTAGTTCGAACAAATGTCGTCAGCAAAGCACTGTTCGAGAAGTGTTCGAACGTCATCAGTTCTGATTCGTGTGTAAACCGTTTTTCATTCATAAACAGGGGGTTTGGTGGGTGCATGGAATGGATTTTGGCCTTTGTTTAATAGGACGGGCTGGTATTTAGGGAGGGCCGCAGCTTTAACGACCCTGATGACAGGTTAAAATACCACCAGTTGGCAACAGAATATAACCACGTATCCTAAGTTAAACTTAACTATTCAACATATTCTAGTGTAAGACAATGCACTTAGGTGTGGTTGTTTCAAACAGCATATCCACCTTCAAAACTAATGATAATTAGGATACGTACACCATGTGTATTCTTCTGTCAATATTAGAGAGCGTTTGACTACAAGACACAGGCAGTTCAACTGCTTTTGCTAGCATTTAGCGTCTTGCTGTAGCCATAGTTCAGTAGCTGAAATTAGTTTACTTGTTAATGAAGCAATGAGCAGTATTTTGAGTCAATCTTGGATAGGAACCGATAAGCTGGGTCTCTGTTGATTTTGTAATGGTGTTCTGGGTTTGGATAGGTTGATTAGCTGTAGGCTGGGTAATGGTAGGATGGGTAAGGGTAAGATGGGTAAGGGTAAGATGGGTAAGGGATGCTTCTAAGGGTGAATAAGGGTAGGATAAAATATTCAATCTAATCTTCATGTTGTTGTCCCACGATAGCATTTCAGGAGGGAGGGATTTATCAAAGTAAAGCGCCAAGCCGTTACTACTATATAGCACTTGGAAGGGGTCAGGATAAGGTTCTGGGATGGAATGGGGGGGGAAGGAATGGTGCCAAATCACATGGACGGTCGGGGATTAAACGCCAACCTGCATGAAGCCAGACCGTCGCTCTACCGTCCAGACCAAAGTGGTTGGACTAACATTTCAGTAGCGATGAGTGTGTGTGTGTATACCTCGGCTGGCGAGGCTCGTGAACCAGTTCCTGCATCACCTCCTTGTATATCAGGCCGTCATGCTCCAAGCCCATGAACAAGTCCTTCATCACCTCCATGTTCTTAATGTTCATGCTCCAAGCCCATGAACAGGTCCTTCATCACCTCCATGTTCTTAATGTTCATGCTCCAAGCCCATGAACAGGTCCTTCATCACCTCCATGTTCTTAATGTTCATGCTCCAAGCCCATGAACAGGTCCGTCATCACCTCCATGTTCTTAATGTTCATGCTCCAAGCCCATGAACAGGTCCTTCATCACCTCCATGTTCTTAATGTTCATGCTCCAAGCCCATGAACAAGTCCTTCATCACCTCCATGTTCTTAATGTTCATGCTCCAAGCCCATGAACAGGTCCTTCATCACCTCCATGTTCTTAATGTTCATGCTCCAAGCCCATGAACAAGTCCTTCATCACCTCCATG
The DNA here is from genome assembly GCF_040958095.1 of Procambarus clarkii. Classification (NCBI taxonomy): domain Eukaryota; kingdom Metazoa; phylum Arthropoda; class Malacostraca; order Decapoda; family Cambaridae; genus Procambarus; species Procambarus clarkii. The sequence continues at coordinate 44,983,991 of NC_091152.1, forward strand.
TTCTTAATGTTCATGCTCCAAGCCCATGAACAAGTCCTTCACCACCTCCATGTTCTTAATGTTCATGCTCCAAGCCCATGAACAAGTCCTTCACCACCTCCATGTTCATAATGTTCATGCTCCAAGCCCATGAACAAGTCCATCATCACCTCCATGTTCTTATTCATCATGCTGCTCCAGTTGAGGTTGAGTCGTCCGAGGTAAACTCTGCCAAGGAGTTATAAGTGGAGTTGGGACTGGCTGGAGGGAAGTTTTTATGGTGCTGGAACGAGCAGATTTCTGGGCCATATAAAATGTTTTATTTTCTTATTACAGGTTGAAGAAAAACTTTATTGCCACTATATTGTGACCTCATGGCGTCCTGACCCTTTGGCTTTACTGAACCTTGTTACTGACCCTTGTTTACTGGTCCTTGTTACTGACCCTTGTTACTGACCCTTGTTACTGACCCTTGTTACTGACCCTTGTTACTGACCCTTGTTACTGACCCTTGTTACTGACCCTTGTTACTGACCCTTGTTACTGACCCTTGTTACTGACCCTTGTTACTGACCCTTGTTACTGACCCTTGATTACTGACCCTTGTTACTGACCCTTGTTACTGACCCTTGTTACTGACCCTTGTTACTGACCCTTGTTACTGACCCTTGTTACTGACCCTTGTTACAGACCCTTGTTACTGACCCTTGTTACTGACCCTTGTTACTGACCCTTGTTACTGACCCTTGTTACTGACCCTTGTTACTGACCCTTGTTTACTGACCCTTGTTACTGACCCTTGTTACTGACCCTTGTTACTGACCCTTGTTACTGACCCTTGTTACTGACCCTTGTTACTGACCCTTGTTACTGACCCTTGTTACTGACCCTTGTTTACTGACCCTTGTTACTGACCCTTGTTACTGACCCTTGTTACTGACCCTTGTTACAGACCCTTGTTACTGACCCTTGTTACTCGCCAACATATGATCACTGATATTTCGTACTCAAAACAAACACACACACACACATCTATATAAATAAAAATGTAAATGTTCGTGTGTTCAAAATCGCTAATCTCTGAAAGTTCTTCACCGATTGCCTTGAAATTTTCACCCAACGTTCCATTCCCATCCGAGCGGGTTTTTAAATACATACTATATAGATGTCACGTCGGTGACGGGAAAACACGGGATTTTTTTAAAAGCTGCGTTTTTCGTGTGTTTTTGATGTGAGGGAAATCTTCGAAACCGATTGATTTGAAATTTTGACACAATATTGCATTCGAATAGGCGAGTGTTTTTATATACCTACTTAATATATGCCTCACCTGTGACAGGAAAAAACATGCTTTTATTTAAAAACAGCGCCATCTGTAGGACGTATGAGCAACACATGCTGTAATCTCCGAAAATTCTTCACCGATTGCTTTGAAATTTTGACAACGTTCGATTCGAATACGTGCGTGTTTTTATATACCTACTATTTAGATGCCACACCTGTGACAGGTAAAAACATGCGTTCTTTGAAAAACAGCGCAATCTGTTGCACGTAAGAGCAACACATGATATACAAAATATGTTACAATTCCATTTCAATGTTTCTGATTGCATTGATAAATTTAATTTTCATAGATTTTAATTTATTTTTATTTTGATCTAATTATTTTGTGTGACGTTGCGTTGGAATTGAGCTGTGTTGTTTACCATACCGTTCATTTCGTGGTATAGCTTATTTGTTTATTTTTTAATTTTTGTTCATATCGTTATTTTAACTGTTCTTATTTTTCAGTGTAACTGGTAGTAAATCATGTGAACGACGCAAATGAGGAGAGCGAGTCGATGGACAACTTGGCATAGTCAAATAAACTACGATAGGCAGACTATTCACCGTCCATCCCAATCAAGATGAATACTTCTTTCTTCCAATGGTGTTGGTAAATGTGCCCGGTCCAACGTCTTTCCAGCCACTGAGATTTGTCAGCGGCGTAACACGTGCCACTTTCCGTAGTGCATGTCCAGCTCTGTATTTATTGGAGAACGACCGACATTGGGATGTATGCATTAATGACGCGTCCAACACGTCACATCCAAATCAAATTCGTGCATTGTTTACAATCATATTGACCACCGGCTCTCCTTCATCTCCAACAGAGTTATGGGATAAATATAAATCGCACATGACTGTAGATATTACCCATCGAATAAGCAAGAAAATTCAAATATGAACATGGATTTCACAGCAAAAATCTACAACGAAGCGTTGATAATGATTGAAGACTTGTGCTTAGAAATCGTGAACAAAGTTCTCAATAAGTTGGAAATGCCATCACTGAATCGATTTGCTGCTGCTTCGTTCGATGTAGAATTGCGTCGTGAACAAAATTACAACACGGGAGATCTGTTGTCATATGTGCATTCAAATATTCCTAAGCTAACGCTTGAGCGAAGAGGCATTTACAATCAAATAATTCCACCTGTCAATAACGGGCTTGGAGAAACCTTCTTAGATGCGCCAAGAGGAACTGATAAAACCTTCCTAATTAGATTAATTCTGGCAGCATTTCGGTCCCAAAAAGGCATAACCTTAGCTCTTGCATCGTCCAGAATAGCTGCAACATTACTACCAGGTGGAAGAACTGCAACTTCGACTTTGAAATTGCCATTGAACGTGCAATTCATTGAAACTCCCAAGTGCAACATTTCCAAAGGATCCGGCATGGGAAAAGTATTGCAGAAAGGCAAACTTATTTTTTGGGATGAATGAACAATGGTCCACAAAAAATCGCTCGAGGCTCTTGATCGATCATTGCAAGATTTGCGTGGAAACATCGGACCGTTTGGGAACCCATTAATATTGCTTACAGGAGATTTTAGGCAAACATTACATGTAATTCCTCGATCGACACCAGCGGACGAAATAAATGCTCGACTGAAATACTCTACTTTGTGGCGCCACGGAAAGACGTTAAAATTAACTACAAATATGCGTGTCCAGCTGCAAAACGATGCATCAGCTGAGATATTCTCGCATCAATTTATGGAAATTGGGAACGGAAAAGTGCCGGTTGATCTGACCTCAGGACGAATTTCATTGCCTCATAACTTCTACAATTTAGTGACGTCAAAAGAAGAATTGGTTGAAAAAGTATTTCCCAGTATTCAAACCAATTATAAAACTCACGTTGGCTGAGTGAACGAGCTATTCTTGCGACCAAGAACAAGGACGTCTCCGAACTTAACAATATTATTCAGTCTAACATACAAAGCGAGGCAGTCACATACAAGTCCGTCGACACTGTGGTGGTAGCAGATGAAGCGGTTAATTACCCAACAGAATTGTTGAATTCACTTGATCTGCCAGGGATACCATCACATGTACGGCAATTGAAATTCGGCGTGCCAATTATTATGTTGCGAAATATCAACCAGCCAAAACTTTGCAAGGCCACGCGCCTTGCAGTAAAAAAAAAATAATCAGCAACGTCGTAGAAGCAACAATCTTGACAGGACCTTTCATAGGTGAAGATGTCCTCATTCCTCGCATTCCTTTGATTCCATCAGATATGCCATTTCAGTTTAAGAGATTGTAATTTCCAATTCGATTGGTGTTTGCAATCACCATCAAGAAAGCTCAGGGCCAATCTTTAGAACTGTGCAGTTTATATCAAGACACGGATTGTTTCTCGTAGGGACAATTATATGTTCCGTGTTCTAAAGTCGGCAACCAGACAATCTCTATATCTCCACAGACAATAGAACAACAATAAATATTGTATACCCACAAGCATTGTGATATTAAACATATTAGAAACGTGCGCTTTCTCTTTTCTTTCTGTCCCTTTTAACCAGATTGAGCTTTTAACCAGATTGATTTTAACCATTGGAGAAGCCGTTATTGACTAGGACCTGCCTTACCCTACAGATAACGGCTTCTCCAATGGTTTCGTCGAAGACATCATAAGAAGGAAAGTGAAAAGCCATGCAACCTCTGAAGAGACAACTAACACAACACCTATACCCCCTATTAGACTATTTTACAGGAACTTCTTTTCCACAGCTCATAAAACGGAGGAAAGGGTCCTGAAAGATATTGTTAATAGAAACGTTATCCCTACAGACAAAAAACAGAGGATACAACTGACGATTTACTATAAAACCAGAAAAACGGCCAGCCTACTCATGAGAAACTCTCCAGACACAAAACAGAACGCTTTAAAAGAGACTAACGTCTTCTATGCCTTCAAATGCCCACTTGGGGACTGTAAGCTCCAAAAAACCCAGTATATAGGCAAGACAACAACATCTCTTTCTAGGCGTTTAACGATGCATAAGCAACAGGGCTCCATTAAGGAACATATAATCTCTTCCCACAACCAAACCATCGCCAGAGAAATCCTAGTAAACAACACAGAAATCATCGATAGATACAGCGATAGCAGGCGGCTTGACGTTTGCGAGGCACTACACATCAAGAAGTCAACACCAGCAATCAACAGCCAATTATTGCACAACTATATTCTACCCACCTCAAGACTCCGCTCCAATATAGAAGCATCAAGAAATATGGACCAATAGGCTTTCTACAAACACTTCTATTCAATATCCATTGTTTCGTGTTCTGTCTTGTGTTGATGAAATTAATACCCTATTAATACTCTTGTTCTGTCTTGTGTTGATGAAATTAATACCCTATTAATGCCACATCTTGTTCTGTCTTGTGTTAATGCCACATCACCCCTTCCACCTCACTCAAATGTAGATATAAAATCGGAGATACGTAAGTTCTATTCAGTTGTGTATTTGTGAACTAAAGTCTTTGAAAATGTAATAAGTTTTACGAAACGCGCCCGTGTCGCGTCAGACTAGAAATAAAAATGAATTTTGGAGAATTGATTTTTGATTTACCTCCAACAGTGAAGCGTAATGTACGAAAGATTGAGAAAATTCGTGTTAGAATTATTAATCTTACTTTTTCGGTCATATTTAATAATATATGTCTACAGGAAAGACTGCTACCAATATATATATATATATATATATATATATATATATATATATATATATATATATATATATATATATATATATGTCGTACCTAGTAGCCAGAACGCACTTCTCAGCCTACTATGCAAGGCCCGATTTGCCTAATAAGCCAAGTTTTCATGAATTAATTGTTTTTCGACTACCTAACCTAACCTAACCTAACTTTTTCGGCTACCTAACCTAACCTAACCTATAGAGATAGGTTAGGTTAGGCAGGGTTGGTTAGGTTCGGTCTTATATCTACGTTAATTTTAACTCCAATAAAAAAAAATGACCTCATACGTAATGAAATGGGTAGCTTTATCATTTCATAAGAAAAAAATTAGAGAAAATATATTAATTCAGGAAAACTTGGCTTATTAGGCAAATCGGGCCTTGCATAGTAGGCTGAGAAGTGCGTTCTGGCTACTAGGTACGACATATATATATATATATATATATATATATATATATATATATATATATATATATATATATATATAGTTGTGCATTAATTGGCTGTTGATTGCTGGTGTTGACTTTTTAATGTGTAGAGCCTTACAAACGTCAAGCTGCCTGCTATCGTTGTATCTATCGATGATTTCTGTGTTGTTTATTAGGATTTCTCTGGCGATGGTTTGGTTGTGGGAAGAGATTATATGTTCCTTAATGGAGCCCTGTTGCTTATGCATCGTTAAACGCCAAGAAAGAGATGCTGTTGTCTTGCCTATATACTGGGTTTTTTTGGAGCTTACAGTCCCCAAGAGGGCATTTGAAGGCATAGACGACGTTGGTCTCTTTTAAAGCGTTCTGCTTTGTGTCTGGAGAGTTTCTCATGAGTAGGCTGGCCGTTTTTCTGGTTTTATAGTAAATCGTCAGTTGTATCCTCTGATTTTTGTCTGTAGGGATAACGTTTCTATTAACAATATCTTTCAGGACCCTTTCCTCCGTTTTATGAGCTGTGGAAAAGAAGTTCCTGTAAAATAGTCTAATAGGGGGTATAGGTGTTGTGTTAGTTGTCTCTTCAGAGGTTGCATGGCGTTTCACTTTCCTTCTTATGATGTCTTCGACGAAACCATTGGAGAAGCCGTTGTTGACTAGGACCTGCCTTACCCTACAGAGTTCTTCGTCGACTTGCTTCCATTCTGAGCTGTGGCTGAGAGCACGGTCGACATATGCGTTAACAACACTCCTTTTGTACCTGTCTGGGCAGTCGCTGTTGGCATTTAGGCACATTCCTATGTTCGTTTCCTTAGTGTAGACTGCAGTGTGGAAACCTCCGCTCTTTTCCATGACTGTTACATGTAGAAAGGGCAGCTTCCCATCCTTTTCCATCTCGTAAGTGAAACGCAGCACGGAACTCTGCTCAAACGCCTCCTTCAGCTCCTGCAGATGTCTGACATCAGGTACCTGTGTAAAAATGTCGTCAACATACCTGCAGTATATGGCCGGTTTCAAGTTGGAATACATTCTGAAGCTTAAGACTTAATTAAGCAACTGTTGTGTGTGATCTCTCCTGCCCAGACATATTGTTTGGATTGTAAGTAAATGGCTAGATCGCCTTATATAAGTAATTTGCCTACCTGTAAAGTGTACTTGTACTATATATGTTGTCTTTAATACATGTATCTAATATAGGTATCATTAATAAATGTATCTGAAATATATGTATCTGTAATATATGAATCTGTAATATACGTATCCGTAATATATATATTTCTAAAATATGTATCTGTAATATATGTATCTGTACTATATGTATCTGGACTATATGTTTCTTTAATCTATATATCTTTAATATATGTATCTGTAATATTTGTATATATGTAACCGTAATACATATATATGTATTATATGTATCGGTAATATGTGTCTGTAATTCAAGTGCAATTTATACAAGTATCTGTAATATAAGTATCTGTAATACAAGTATCTGTAGTATAGTATCTATAGTATAGTATCTGTAATATAAGTATCTGTAATATAGTATCTGTAATATAAGTATCTGTAATACAAGTATCTGTAGTATAGTATCTATAGTATATTATCTGTAATATAAGTATCTGTTATATAGTATTTGTAATATAAGTATCTGTAATATAGTATTTGTAATATAAGTATCTGTAATATAGTATCTGTAATATAAGTATCCATTATATAGTATCTGTAATATAAGTATCTGTATTATAAGTATCTGTAATATAGTATTTGTAATATAAGTATCTGTAATATAGTATATGTAATATAAGTATCTGTAATATAGTATCTGTAATACAAGTATCTGTAGTATAGTATCTGTAATATAATATCTGTAATATTGTATCTGTTATATAATATTTGTAATATAAGTATCTGTAATAAGGTATTTGTGATATAAGTATCCATAATATAGTATCTGTAAATATCTTATATTACACTGTAGACAGGCATTATAGGGACAATATTGTTTCTGTAATGCCTGAGATGTGTTGCAATCTTCCTCCTAAGAATATTGGGCAATGTTGCATCATTAACAAAGTCTACTGATTATTGGACAATATCTTGGCGTGGGCTTTATTTCTACCGCTTATAATTCTACCTTTATGGCTTTCTATTTATTCTATATTTTTATCGTTCCCTGCATCTACTTTTAATTTAAATAATGAACAAATGCCTTTGATCTGCTCTCATTTTATGTTTATTTTGAAAGTTTGAATTTTTGTGAGATGTTTCATATGTTGATCAGTGTTTCAAATTGTCAGTTTTCCTCGTGTTTGAATCTATGGAATATTTCGTCATGTAGGTATCGATTTAATTTTTTTAATTAATCCATTCTTCTTATTTCTTTTGTATCGATTGTGGTAAAAGTATTTCTTGTCACTAATGCATCCCATTTTCTTCGGAAACTGACTTCTTTATGAAGACTCACCAACACTAATAATCATTAAGGCTACTCTGGCCCCTCTCTCTCTCTCTCTCTCTCTCTCTCTCTCTCTCTCTCTCTCTCTCTCTCTCTCTCTCTCTCTCTCTCTCTCTCTCTCTCTCTCTCTCTCTTCCTGGAAAGTTTATCCCTTCCTTGCCTTTCATATCCTGTTTCCAATTATTTCCGTTGTGAGTGGAGTCGTTTTTCAGGAGTTTACTTACTCATTGGGCGACTTGTGGTTTGGGATATATTACTTTATGTGATATGTGATATGATACCTCATGTGATATCTTGTGGTAACAAGATAACACATCATGTGTTATCTTGTGGTCTTGGATATATTACCTCATGTGATATCTTGTGGTCTCAGACACATTACCTCATGTGGGGTTTGTACTATGTACTATCTTGGGGTTTAACAGTTATATAATGCATTGATGTTCTTCCTTCAAGAATGTCAACAAAGGGGTTCTTTATTAACTTTAATGAAGGCTCTAAGATTACAGTGTTGGCACTCCGCCTCATATGATTTATTTCACCTCTCATTTCTCCCTCGCCTCTACTTTACTCCCATTAACCCTACACTTCCCTCACCTGTTCTCTCACACTTGTCTCACCTCCTTTCTCCACCCTCACGTCTCTATCCCTCTCATTTGCCTATTATCTTCTTCTATTTGCTTTCTCTCTCAGCTTCATTAACCTTATCTACAGGTCTGCGGCCACATGTGCTTGCTGTTAACAGTATTTGTTAACTGTTAACAGTTAACAGATACTGTTAACAGTATGCTGATTAAGAGGTAACAGTTTTTCTGCCACGGATATCAAGAGATGAACTGGATAGCCAATACAGTACAAAGGGTAATCAAGGCTGTTACTGACAATCTTTTTGAGGTTATCTGGGAATAATTTCGGGGCTTAGCATCCCCGCGGCCCGGTCCTCGACCAGGCCTCCGTTTTGTTACACACCCCAAGGAAGCAGCCCGAAGCAGCTGTCTAACTCCCAGGTACCTATTTACTGCTAGGTAACTGGGGGATCAGGGTGAAAGAAACTTCCCCCCCCCATCCGCCAGGGATCGAACCGTGCACCTCAGGGCTACGAATCCCGAGCCCTGTTCACTCAGCCGTCAGGCCGTACATTACTGTTGATGTTGTATGGACCAGAGAAATAGATCAAGACATGCATGGAAAGATTATTTTCGCAAAAAGCTTGCAGATATTAGAAAACTAGTGTGGATATGAATATTCTGCCCAATATTTATATTGGGCAGAATATATATATATATATATATATATATATATATATATATATATATATATATATATATATATATATATATATATATATTTATATATATATATATATATATATATATATATATATAAACCAACATTTAGACACACACACCCACCAGGGACTCGAACCCTCGCCAGCACAGATGCTTCAACAACAACTGGCATGGCAGGTACGCACTACACCACACTCAGAGCCTTAAAAGGGACGGAAATTTCGGGGTATTTCAAGCCCCAAACCTCCGTCCCACAAGACCACTAGAGTAGGTGAGAGGTCACTGACGTCTTCCAGCAAGAACCTGTTAATATGGGAGAACACGGTGTCCATGCTTTATGCTCTAACTTGCCAGAACACGCAAGTTTGAAATTAAACCAACTTTTAGACACATACACACCCACCAGGGACTCGAATCGAGTCCCTGGTGTGTGTGTGTGTGTGTGGACATTAACAGGACACTGTGTTCTCCCATATTAACAGGTCAGACGGTTCCTCCAGGCGGTTCTGGACATAATCTGTTGTCAGTGTTCCCTTTACTCACTACATGTCCCTCGAGGCATTCTGAGTAAATCTGATCAAGATCCTCTTACCTACTTGTCGAAGGTAATTGCATTTTGATTTCCCCCTTTTGGCTGAACACATTTATTAACCTCTTGTCTAATGCCACGTATATTTCCTGGTCATTTGACACTAAATACACTACTCTCCAATTCTCTTTATTTGCTTTATCATTTACATTCATTTTCCTTTTGATGTAACTGATATTTTACGATTCAGTTAATGAGATGTTTCTCTGCCTCTGTGAGGGACGAGCCTCGTCCACTCTACAATGTCATTCTTGGTTATTGTATGAATTATTTCCTATGTGGAAGGATTTGGGGATTTATTTTAAAAGTGAGAGAAGGTAGCCACAATGCAGCCTCCTCTCCTCCTGGCCCCAAAAACAAAAATATAAATCTTTTTAATTTTGTAGAAAGAGACATAGACAAACAACGCAGACACACACAGACAGAGACAGAGATAATGAGCAGATACATGATAAGTAAATGGAGAGCTGCATGGATACATAAATGAATGGATAGATGGAGAAATAGATGGGTGCATGGATAAGTGGATAGACTAATGCATAGATAAATAGGAAGATAGAGGTATAAATACATAAATACATCTGGGAGAGAGACCCGAGCAACCCCGGATACCCCCGCAATAACTCACAAACTAATGGATTATGAATTACTGTCAAATGGATTACTGTCAGATGGGTTACTGTCAGATGGATTACTATCAGGTGGATTACTGACAGCCATTTTGAGTCCAATTAAAGTCAGATCGATGGTCCCAGAATCTGTTCATGTGAAAATATCTATATCCATAACATCATTGTGGCTATGTTTAACAACGTTGAGGATATCAATAACATCATTGTAGATATTTATAACATCATTGTGGATATCTATAAAAATTTTTTGGATATCTATAACATTATTTTGGATATCTATAACATCATTGTGGATACCTATAACGTTATGGTGAATATCTATACCAACATTGTGGATATCTTTAACATCATTGTGGATATCTATAACAACATTGTGGATATCATTAGCATCATTATTTATCCCATCAACAGTCATGAGGGATGTGGTTTAGTGGGTAAGGATAATTAGCGCCACCAAGCATGACAGACAGGCAATCAGCTCTACAACAGCTTAATTGGAGCCAAACTGGCGTGACAAGCTGTAATTAAAAATATGGCTGTGGGTTAATAAGGAATATTTCCTAATTAGTTAGTAAATTACTGAACGTAGAACTCATTAGTTGTCTTCCAAAACACTGATTGTTGATATGTGAGTTTTCATATAAAAAATATATTAGTATTGTTTGAAATTATGTAAGAAATTTGCTTCCCTGAAAATGAGTGTTGATTATCACTTGTCAGACTCCACAACACCACAGAGATTAACACAGAGGTCTGAGGCTCCACAACACCACAGAGGTTAACACAGAGGTCTGAGGCTCCACAACACCACAGAGATTAACACAGAGGTCTGAGGCTCCACAACACCACATAGATTAACACAGAGGTCTGAGGCTCCACAACACCACAGAGGTTAACACAGAGGTCTGAGGCTCCACAACACCACAGTGGTTAACACAGAGGTCTGAGGCTCCACAACACCACAGAGATTAACACAGAGGTCTGAGGCTCCACAACACCACAGATGTTAACACAGAGGTCTGAGGCTCCACAACACCACAGTGGTTAACACAGAGGTCTGAGGCTCCACAACACCACAGAGGTCTGAGGCTCCACAACACCACAGAGGTTAACACAGAGGTCTGAGGCTCCACAACACCACAGAGGTTAACACAGAGGTCTGAGGCTCCACAACACCACAGTGGTTAACACAGAGGTCTGAGGCTCCACAACACCACAGTGGTTAACACAGAGGTCTGAGGCTCCACAACACCACAGTGGTTAACACAGAGGTCTGAGGCTCCACAACACCACAGAGATTAACACAGAGGTCTGAGGCTCCACAACACCACAGAGGTTAACACAGAGGTCTGAGGCTCCACAACACCACAGTGGTTAACACAGAGGTCTGAGGCTCCAGAACACCACAGAGGTCTGAGGCTCCACAACACCACAGAGGTTAACACAGAGGTCTGAGGCTCCACAACACCACAGAGGTTAACACAGAGGTCTGAGGCTCCACAACACCACAGAGATTAACACAGAGGTCTGAGGCTCCACAGCACCACAGAGATTAACACAGAGGTCTGAGGCTCCACAACACCACAGAGGTTAACACAGAGGCCTGAGGCTCCACAACACCACAGTGGTTAACACAGAGGTCTGAGGCTCCACAACACCACAGAGGTTAACACAGGTCTGAGGCTCCACAACACCACAGAGGTTAACACAGGTCTGAGGCTCCACAACACCACAGAGGTTAACACAGGTCTGAGGCTCCACAACACCACAGAGATTAACACAGAGGTCTGAGGCTCCACAACACCACAGAGGTTAACACAGGTCTGAGGCTCCACAACACCACAGAGATTAACACAGAGGTCTGAGGCTCCACAACACCACAGAGGTTAACACAGAGGTCTGAGGCCCCACAATACCACAGAGGTTAACACAGAGGTCTGAGGCTCCACAACACCACAGGGGTTAACACAGAGGTCTGAGGCTCCACAACACCACAGGGTTAACACAGAGGTCTGAGGCTCCACAACACCACAGAGGTTAACACAGAGGTCTGAGGCTCCACAACACCACAGAGGTTAACACAGAGGTCTGAGGCTCTACAACACCACAGAGGTTAACACAGAGGTCTGAGGCTCCACAACACCACAGAGGTTAACACTGAGGTCTGAGGCTCCACAACACCACAGAGGTTAACACAGAGGTCTGAGGCTCCACAACACCACAGTGGTTAACACAGAGGTCTGAGGCTCCACAACACCACAGTGGTTAACACAGAGGTCTGAGGCTCCACAACACCACAGAGGTTAACACAGAGGTCTGAGGCTCCACAACACCACAGAGGTTAACACAGAGGTCTGAGGCTCCACAACACCACAGTGGTTAACACAGAGGTCTGAGGCTCCACAACACCACAGTGGTTAACACAGAGGTCTGAGGCTCCACAACACCACAGAGGTTAACACAGAGGTCTGAGGCTCCACAACACCACAGAGGTTAACACAGAGGTCTGAGGCTCCACAACACCACAGTGGTTAACACAGAGGTCTGAGGCTCCACAACACCACAGTGGTTAACACAGAGGTCTGAGGCTCCACAACACCACAGAGGTCTGAGGCTCCACAACACCACAGAGGTTTGAGGCTCCACAACACCACAGAGGTCTGAGGCTCCACAACACCACAGAGGTTAACACAGAGGTCTGAGGCTCCACAACACCACAGTGGTTAACACAGAGGTCTGAGGCTCCACAACACCACAGTGGTTAACACAGAGTTCTGAGGCTCCACAACACCACAGAGGTTAACACAGAGGTCTGAGGCTCCACAACACCACAGTGGTTAACACAGAGGTCTGAGGCTCCACAACACCACAGAGGTTAACACAGAGGTCTGAGGCTCCACAACACCACAGTGGTTAACACAGAGGTCTGAGGCTCCACAACACCACAGAGGTTAACACAGAGGTCTGAGGCTCCACAACACCACAGAGATTAACACAGAGGTCTGAGGCTCCACAACACCACAGAGGTTAACACAGAGGTCTGAGGCTCCACAACACCACAGAGGTCTGAGGCTCCACAACACCACAGAGGTCTGAGGCTCCACAACACCACAGAGGTTAACACAGAGGTCTGAGGCTCCACAACACCACAGTGGTTAACACAGTGGTCTGAGGCTCCACAACACCACAGTGGTTAACACAGAGGTCTGAGGCTCCACAACACCACAGAGGTCTGAGGCTCCACAACACCACAATGGTTAACACAGAGGTCTGAGGCTCCACAACACCACAGTGGTTAACACAGAGGTCTGAGGCTCCACAACACCACAGAGGTTAACACAGAGGTCTGAGGCTCCACAACACCACAGTGGTCTGAGGCTCCACAACACCACAGAGGTCTGAGGCTCCACAACACCACAGAGGTTAACACAGAGGTCTGAGGCTCCACAACACCACAGGGGTTAACACAGAGGTCTGAGGCTCCACAACACCACAGAGGTTAACACAGAGGTCTGAGGCTCCACAACACCACAGTGGTTAACACAGAGGTCTGAGGCTCCACAACACCACAGAGGTTAACACAGAGGTCTGAGGCTCCACAACACCACAGTGGTTAACACAGAGGTCTGAGGCTCCACAACACCACAGAGGTCTGAGGCTCCACAACACCACAGAGGTCTGAGGCTCCACAACACCACAGAGGTTAACACAGAGGTCTGAGGCTCCACAATACCACAGTGGTTAACACAGTGGTCTGAGGCTCCACAACACCACAGTGGTTAACACAGAGGTCTGAGGCTCCACAACACCACAGAGGTTAACACAGAGGTCTGAGGCTCCACAACACCACAGAGGTTAACACAGTGGTCTGAGGCTCCACAACACCACAGAGGTTAACACAGAGGTCTGAGGCTCCACAACACCACAGAGGTTAACACAGAGGTCTGAGGCTCCACAACACCACAGAGGTTAACACAGAGGTCTGAGGCTCCACAACACCACAGAGGTTAACACAGAGGTCTGAGGCTCCACAACACCACAGAGGTTAACACAGAGGTCTGAGGCTCCACAACACCACAGAGGTTAACACAGAGGTCTGAGGCTCCACAACACCACAGAGGTTAACACAGAGGTCTGAGGCTCCACAACACCACAGAGGTTAACACAGAGGTCTGAGGCTCCACAACACCACAGTGGTTAACACAGAGGTCTGAGGCTCCACAACACCACAGTGGTTAACACAGAGGTCTGAGGCTCCACAACACCACAGAGGTTAACACAGAGGTCTGAGGCTCCACAACACCACAGAGGTTAACACAGAGGTCTGAGGCTCCACAACACCACAGAGGTTAACACAGAGGTCTGAGGCTCCACAACACCACAGAGGTTAACACAGAGGTCTGAGGCTCCACAACACCACAGTGGTTAACACAGAGGTCTGAGGCTCCACAACACCACAGTGGTTAACACAGAGGTCTGAGGCTCCACAACACCACAGGGGTTAACACAGAGGTCTGAGGCTCCACAACACCACAGAGGTTAACACAGAGGTCTGAGGCTCCACAACACCACAGTGGTTAACACAGAGGTCTGAGGCTCCACAACACCTCAGTGGTTAACACAGAGGTCTGAGGCTCCACAACACCACAGGGGTTAACACAGACGTCTGAGGCTTCACACCAGGCTTAACCTAATCCATCTTAATTTACTAACTTAACCTAGCGTAACCTAACAGGCCACAGGTTGAACCGTAACCTAACGTTCCTTTCTCTTTCGTAAAATAATCTAACTTTTAACTTAACAATCCCTTACCTACCATACTATAAATTAACCTTCCCAAACTACAAAACCTCTAAATGTTCTTATCTTAACCAAATGTACCACAACTTACCCACCCCTAACCCAGCATTCCATTTCCTAACCAAGTATATCCAAACTTAACTTTTCCAAAATCTAACATATAACATATCTTAACCGTCACTAATCTATCATATCCTACTGTGACCTTCCCAGGCAATAGATATGTATATATTTTAACACTGTCTTAGTGATTGGCGCAATAAGTAATGATTCTTGAGCGCACACACCTTGATACAAAAAATATCACTGGAAAATCTTTTAGGGTCCTCGTCGATTATAAAATGATATTTAGTTACCACAATTTTTCTTGAAATTGGAAATTGATGAGACTACTGAATGCACAGGAATCCTTCTTTCCTTCCTTCCACAGCACAGGGGTCTCAAGGAGGTCTTATGTGTCTCACCGATCATCTTAATAGACATGTTTGCGCTAATCCTGCGACAGCTTTACGTAATTGTCTCTGAGATATTCAGAAAAGGCTAAATTACCCAATATACGTCAAAACCATTAGAACATCGGAAAAATGCCGTTGCAAAGACATTCAGGGGTAATGAGTATACACACACACACACACACTCACATATGTAAGACCAATCCTGGAGTATGCGGCCCCAGCATGGAGCCCGTACCTTGTCAAGCACAAGACGAAGCTGGAAAAAGTCCAAAGGTATGCCACTAGACTAGTCCCAGAACTAAGAGGCATGAGTTACGAGGAAAGGGTGCGGGAAATGCACCTTACGACACTGGACGACAGAAGAGTAAGGGGAGACATGATCACAACCTACAAAATCCTCAGAGGAATCGACCGGGTAAACAAGGATAAACTATTCAACACTGGTGGGACGCGAACAACGGAACACAGGTGGAAACTGAGTACCCACATGAGCCACATCGTCTTTTGGTGCATGAATTCCTTATATTGTTCGGTTATCTGCTTGGTCAGGTTTTCCACAATTTTGTTTTGTTTTTCTACTGTATGCATAAGCTCACTAATTTTCTGTGCCTGATCCAGGCCCCCCGACCAACATGAATTGATGATAACCACTCTTCAGGAAACTGTGAGAGTATTAATAACTGAAGGCAGGCCACACCAACCTGGGGTACCACCATGTGCTCCCATGCGGCCAGTACCCCAGGGGAGACCCCAGCAGGGGGTGTCCCAGCCCTCACACCAGCTGGGCTCTCCCACCACGGCTCCCCACACCCCAGCCTCATCAACGCAGTGCGCTATGAACAGAGGTAAACTATTCCACGTAGAAACGCATAGTGCTGTCGATGAGTATTATGGCGCAACTGATCCTGATGATGAACGTAGTGACACTGAGGGTGAGAACTTTAATGGTGATGACGATCAAGATGTTGATACCGGGTCTAATAAACTCTGTTTGAAGGAATACAGTAGTGGAAATGTTGAAAGTGATTGTGGTAAAGAACAAAGTGAAACCAGTGACGCTTGTAGTGATAGTGACGAAGTTCAACTGGACGTGGATGCCCGCCTCGGGCCGCGCACGCCACATCCCAGATGGTTCCGCCGTGACACATTTATGGTGACAGGTGATGTGCTGACTGAAGAGGAAAAAGAAGCTGTAATAAAGCACTACAACCGGAATGTAGACTTACTTGCTTTTATGAAACTGCAGACTGATAAAGTACAAAAGAACAATGGCGGCCTCTGAATCTCATAAGAACAAGTACAGTGTCATCAAGATACTCAGTTGGAATATTGCTTCTCTTAGAAAACGGTATTCAGATCTCCATCATAAGGTTATGACTGAAGACATAGATATTGTCTGCCTCCAGGAAACCCTAACTCCCGCAGGTAAAACCCCGCAGAATTTGCCTAGTTATCAGTGTTATAATCCCAGATCAAAAAATACGTGTCTTATGTATGTTAAAAAATCCCTGCCACATGAGCCACTTCCCGCCCAACAACGAGAGGGGTTTCAATATCATGGTATCCGGGTACACGCTGGTAACTCTACACTACACTATCATGGTAACCGGGTACACGTTGGTAACTCTACACTTAATGTTTTGAATGCCTATGCACCTACTGGCCTCTTCCAGTATACTGACCTACCTAGTTTTGCACATACTGATTCTACAATATTAATTGGGGATTTAAATGCTAAACACAAACAATTAGGGGATCAACTTACAAACACCAACGGGAGAAGATTGTTGGCACTTCTCGATGCATATGATGATGCTCAAATTATCAGTAAGAATCAACCAACGCAAATATATGGAGGAGTCCTAGATAGGGGCATTGGCTTTAACCTGTCATACACAACTCTTGAGACTGATATTATGGATGACTTAATGTCTGACCATTTAGCCATAACAGCTAACATACACGTGGCTAATGTTGACCTACCTAGCACTAAGCTGAGTAGACGCAGGCTAACAGTAAGGAAAGAGCAAGAAAAATTCTTTATAGACAGCATAGAACATTGGTATAACAATTATGAGCCTGAGAATGTACAACAGTTTTATGATGACCTCATAAATAATACCTATGAGGCCATCAAAAATAGTGAGTTACGCCAAACAAAAAGAAGTACTGGTAAACAGGTCAGACACAACCAGTACTATGATGATGCTAAACTGAAAGAGCTTAAATCAATTGCTAGACAGACAGGTAAAGCATATAAGAGCCTTAGAACTCCTCAAATGTTAAAACTGTTTCAGGCTGCGCTTGCAGCGGCAAGGGAGAGAATGACTGAACTGAGACAAAATGAATGGGAGGGTTTTGTTAGTGGACTTAACCTGCATACTCCCCTGGGCAAAGCCTGGAAAGGCATAAACAAAATTATTGGTAAAAATAGTAAACAAGTTTCACACCCAAACCCGCTACAGAAAGCCAATCAGTTAATTGAAAAATGGGCTCAGGTTTCCAGCCTTGGAATGTTACCAGCTAGCACTAGGGAGAAATTGCGGGAGAGGTCCACAGACAGAAATACTCTCATAAATTTCATGTTGAGCAAGCAACATGATGAATGTGATGTTCCATATACAGATTATGAATTGGATGCAGCCCTCTCCAGGGGCAGGAGCACTGCTCCTGGTGAGGACGGTATCACCTATGATATTCTAAGAATCCTACATCGTGTACCCGGTAACCCATTATTAGAATTGTTTAATGCCAGCTATGTCACTGGGCAGTTGCCTGTATCATGGACCACCAGTCTTACGGTACCTGTACCAAAGCCTGGACAACCTGATGCTTTCCGTCCCATCTCACTGACCAGTTGCATGTGCAAAACCTTTGAGAGAATGGTGCTTAATAGATTATTGTATAGAGTTACAGAGCACATGTCACCTGATATCAATGGTTTCACACATGGTAAAAGTGTACACAACTGTATCACAACCTTTCTTACTGTTCATGGAGATAAAAGGCACAAGTACACAACATTTCTTGATTTAAAAAATGCCTTTGATATTGCTAATAGGGAAGTGATTATGTATGAATTAGCGAGAATGGATATAGGGGGACATTTATTACAATGGATACGAGGCTATCTTACCAACCGGAAGTCCTCTGCACTGTTCCAAGGCTACAAGAGTGAAACTAAAGTAATGCAACTAGGCACCCCACAAGGAGGAGTACTTAGTCCTACCTTGTTTAATGTTCTAATTAATGCTTTACTAAAATCAATCCCAACTAGTCCGGCAAACATCACTATCAGCTATGCAGATGACATCCTTGTGCATACTAAAACCCACCGCGAAATGCAAACAGTCTTAAATTGTATACATACAGCTTGTGAGAGCCTTGGTCTTGTAATCAACGCTGCTAAAACTAAGGTATTTAACAGACAAATTGGCAACCGCAAAAGTGGACCACCAAAACTTAAGATAGATAACATACCAATAGACTATGTCTCTTCTTTCAAATACCTTGGTGTCTCTGTCCCTTGTACCTCAACTGCAGTCAATAAGTTACATCAACAATGTAGAGACAGATTCAAGGCTCTCAGAACTGTAGTGGGGTACAGCCCGAAATATGGTGTTAATATTAGAATAGCAAGAATGATGTATTTAGCGTATATAAGGTCTCTGATAGACTATCATGCACCAGCTTTGGTCCTGCAGAATGGCAAAAGTATTGATAGACTGGAAAAAATGCAAAATGAAGCACTCAGAATTATACTTGGCTGTCCTATAACTACCAAAGTTCTCAACATGCGGAAAGAATTAAATATACTTAGCATTAGAGATAGAATATTTGAAATTAATCTTATGATGGGACTAAAGCTGCTGCGTGATAACAAAAACAACATTGTGTCAGTTGCACTGTTAGAACACATACGAAATGGAACTAGCGAGTCTAAATGGATTCAAAGAACTGCCCCTCATATTAAAATGATGGGACTGCACGATGTATATACAGATTAAAGAGTACAGCACTTCCTTCCACCCTGGCAGATAGTACCTTTTGACATCCTGACCCCTGCATACCCCACCAAGAAACTAATCACAAGCAACCCTCATGCTCAGCTTGCTGCTAAATTAAGCACCATACAGCACATTCACAATATACAAGCTGAAAACAACATTGCACAGACCACATACACTGACGGATCACTCAATACAGCTACAGGGAGGGCAGGAAGTGCTGTTATTGCTCATCAGCCCGATGGCAGCACAATTCAAAGAAATATCCGAATTAGTAACTGGGCGTCCACAATGCAGGCCGAGTTGGTAGCGATACTGGTAGCACTCGAAATTATTGACAACACTGAAGTAGACAGCTTAATTATTTCTGACTCCCTATCCTCACTACGAGCAATAAACAGTTTGCAATCCAGTAATAACGTGCTTGTCTTGGAAGCTAGACGTAGATATGTAAGAATACTTAGCAAGAGGGTAAATATAAAAATGTTGTGGAGTCCTTCTCACATTGGCATGCAGGAACATGACAAAGTTGACGCCCTTGCTAAGGCTGCAGTAAATAAAGACAGTATTGAATGGAATCTTGAGTTATCAAATAGGTCCCTTAAAAGTGTCATTAGACGAGAACTCCTAGATGGATTTGAAGAAAGTAGAACAGTGCAAACTGGAACTAGTAGGTCCATTGTTCATCACAATGAAATGTGTGAAGTAAAACATGTGTATGGGGCAAGTAACAAAGTCAGTAGACTAACAGATGTTGTCACAGCTCGTATAAGACTTGGCTACAAGTATCTCTGGCAGTTCGGCT
Organism: Procambarus clarkii; assembly: GCF_040958095.1. Lineage (NCBI taxonomy): Eukaryota > Metazoa > Arthropoda > Malacostraca > Decapoda > Cambaridae > Procambarus > Procambarus clarkii. The sequence goes on from NC_091152.1 coordinate 45,004,470, forward strand.
TGTATAGGGATCTAGATGAAGTAAAGTGTAAAGTGTGTGGACATAGGCAGGGACACACACTCGAACACTATATCTTGGATTGTTGTAAAATTGAGCCTTTTAGAGATAAGTCTAGGCTCACTCTATATGATATGGCAACCTATCTTATTACCATGGATAAATTACCTGAAATCCTTGCACTTGTTACGGTGCCCTCTCCTATTTCTTTCGTTTGCCGGCTTAAAGAGTCATATCAGCTCTCCCTACTGATTCTCTGAGGTTCAGGGAGTCTAATGATATATGTGGCGACCAGACCGGCTGCCAGTTAAGGGAAGGAAGTTATATTATAAGTTGTAAATAAAGGAAAATTGGCGCCCTGTTATAAAATGAAACAGTATCCCCTACGGCAGATATGACCTTTTGGAAGGGACATTGCCGATCGCGGATTGGCCGACGTAGGTCGCGGGCGACCAATCAGGGCCCGCCATGACGTCACCGAGTGCCCCGGACGACGCTGGGCGGCGCCGCTGGTTGGACGTTGAGGTCTGGAAGGTGGGCGGGCAGGCCTAGCTGTGACTGGGGTCACATCCACTGAGAATCTTGGAAGGACGACACCGTGCCTAGGACACGGAGCAACGCCTTGTGGGAGAGGCGAGTGTGGGGAAAAATAGTGATTAGCTCAGCGCCCATCGATGAACCAGGATTGGGGCAGCTGAATCTCAGGGATTGGAACGGCGACGACGCGAAGGCTTCACGACACCTGAGGACCTGTGGAATGTCCTGGATCGTCAAGGATCGACCCAAGGAAGCGTGGGAACCTCACACCAGCGAGGGACAGGCGTCGTGAGCCAGGAATGTAAGGTAGATCATTTTCCCTCCCATTACCCCTTGTATGAGTAGGCTAGTTAGGCCACAATATTTACTTGTGTATGTGGCAGCAAGACTTTATTACTTTAATAGTAGAATAGGCTGCAAAGCAGCTTGTGTCCAGGACTGTCAGAGAGGACAGTGTGTATGGATGGCAGGATAGTGAAGAAGAGGTGCCGACGTGGTGAAGAGGCCCTCCTGTGAGAGTGTGAGACTCCTGTCTTCCTGCCCAGTTGAAGGAGTGTTGGAGGTCGTGGAAGAAGAGGCTGACGATCTCCAGACTCATTATCCATATTCCATATTCATGTATTACTTGTGATTGTGTGTGTGTGTTCATGTAATTTGCATCAGTAAATCCACACATTTTATTACTGTGTTTGAGTGTGCCTCCATTTATGATATTTCTCTATGAGCATACATTTCTGGCTACAAACAATATATAATACACCCACTGAACTGCATTGCTGGGGTGCAGATATAATAACCCAGCTGGCGACCTTGCTAAGAGGAAGATAGAGAAGACAGGCGGGAAAGGAGTTCCTGCAACCTTTTTTTGTCTGGCAGGCAAGGCTCAGGGAGGTTATGGTTATAAGGTAAGCCTGAGTCTTCCTTCACTCCCCCACGGGTCTAGGCCGGAACTGTTAACAGCAGTTTCCCCGTGTTTGACTGAAGGGCTTCCAGGGTGAATCAGTGGCACCCCCTTTGTGGTGGAAGCAAAGACCTGCGGAGGTGGGCATTGTTGGTCCTCTCTTGTGTGACCAAGGAGACTCCGGTGAATCCAGGGAGTCGGAGGGGCTGAGTATTTGGGCCTTTGAGCCCCTAGCAGCCGAGTGTTAGCAGAGCCCCAGACCGCCCACCCCCCACGTGACAGAGAACTGGCGACCTTGCCCGGATTCGAACCCCGGTAGCCAAGAACTGGGAACTTCGCCAGGAAGCGCGGGTCAAGCTACAGTGTGGCCCAAATTTCAAGACAAGTGTTGCCAGGGTACTAATACAGTGTGGCCAGTGAATTCAGTAATACTGTTACTCAACCGGCTAAGGGACTGAAACGGTGAAATTAGTGCCTACTAACTTGTCTGTGCTGTCGTGTATGCTCAATGATATAGAGATGGAGGAGGACAAAGTAAAGAAATTTATTGACACAAGGGACGAGAGAATTTTGGAGGAGTGTACCAAGGCCCAGCTCCAACAAGTGGCAAACCACTTTGGGATCAGGTTGAGGACGACTAAGGTAGCGGAGCAAAGGATAGAGATCATGGCACAGCTCACAGCTCGAGAGGAAGCGACGGGAGAGGAGCCATCTCAAGAGGAGCCGTCCCGAGGAGAGCCGTCGCAAGGTGAACCGTCCCGACTAGGGCCTCCCCAAGCGCCTACCAGTGTGGAGAGAATTCACAGTGAACATGGGAGCAGTGGAAGGTCCAGCTGTAGTAAGAGGAGCCTGCAACTGGAAATAATGAAGATGCAACTGGAAGCCCAGCTGCGACGAGAGGAGAGAGAAGCGCAAATGCAGCGAGAGGAACGTGCGGCTAAGCTGCAGCGAGAGGAACGTGCGGCTGAGCTGCAGCGAGAGGAGCGAGAAGCTCGGCTGCAGCGGGAAGAAGGAGAGAGACAACTGCGACTGGAGGAGATAAGGGCAAAGAAAGAAGTCGAATTGCGTCGCGTTGAACGTGGTCTGCCCTCACTACCTGCACGGCAGGATGACCTCAAGGTAAGGGAACGTGACTTACCTACGTTCGAACCACAAGAAGCTGAGGCGTTCTTCGAACACTTTGAACGGATAGCAACTCTGAAGGAGTGGCCGGAAGATGATTGGGCTGCTCTGGTCCAGGGCAGGTTGACTGGTGAGGCCCGGGAAGCCTATAACATGCTGGACCTAGAGGAATGTACTAGTTATGACGCGATTAAGAATGCGGTTCTCCACTCATTCCGGCTGACTCCGGAGATGTACCGGAAGCGGTTCAGAGAGTGTACAAGAGCGTCGGGAAAGACTTACGCCGAGACCGCCAGGGATATGGAACGGAAATTCCTACGATGGTTGAAGGCGGAGGAAGCGGAGTCGGTGGATGATATCAAACGACTGATAGTGATGGAGAAGTTTATGTCAGTGCTCCATCCTGAGTTGCGAGTAAGGTTGAGAGAAGCAGGTATTAAGGACCTGAAGGCTGCAGCGGATCGAGCCGACATGCTGGAGGAGGCACTACATATCAGGAGGGAGGGGCCGCCCAGACACTCGCCTTACCCCAGGTCGGGAGGGAACCTTAGGAGTTCAGGAGGAGCGAGGATGGATGGGGACTCTCCCAAAAGTAGTGTACCCAATGAGGTAACCCAGTTCAAGAGCTCAAGGGACGCGGGGAGGAAGCCCCAACCTGTGAGCAGTGGACGTAGCTCGGGAGCGAGTGCTGCTGCCCGGGAACCGACGACAGAGAGTCCTAGGTGGACTCAGGGAACCTCTACCATTGGTGCTACCAGGAGGACTGGTAGAGGATCGCCTAGGAGAGGCGGTCGGTGTTACAACTGTGGGGAACGAGGACACCTTGCAAGGGAGTGCGGTCGCCCCAGGCACGGTGGAAACGTGGCTTTCGCTAGGATGGAAAGCGGAGAAGCCAACGATTATTCAGGTGATATGCCGGTGATGAGGGAGAAGAGGATCCACCCCTTTGTGTGTGAGGGGACGGTGAAGATAAGGGGAGCTGATCCTGTGCCAGCGAGGATGCTGAGGGACACTGGGTCCGACTTCACCCTTGTTAGTGAATCCCTCTTCCCCGAGGACTATAGAAGTTCCAGTACAGGGGAGGCCCTGATAAGGACGTTGGGGGGACAAGTGCGGATGCCCCTCCATAGGGTGACTCTTAATTCAGACTATGGTAGTCAGACTCTCTTGGCAGGGGTCTGTGCTTTGCTGCCGAGGATGGACGCTCAGGTGATCCTAGGAAATGATTCCTGTGGGGGATGTGTTCTCCCGAATTTGATTAAGGGTGAGGAGTGTGTAGAGTCCTATCGACAGAGCAGCAAGACGGGCGCCAGTAGTGGCGAAATGGAAATTGCGAGAGTGGCATTTCCGGTATGCGCAGTGACGTCAGGACGAGACGTCAATGAAGGTGATGTGAGCGGATCCAGTCACGCCGAAGAGAACATGCCGGGGTACCTGGGGCTCGATCATTTGTTCCGAGAGGAGGCCAGAGGACAAGCGACAGGTGAGGAAGCGCCGGATACGAGTGTCCGAGTTACTCTCACCAGTCCTCTAGGAATTGACCGCACCCGTCTAGGTGAGCTGCAAAAGGAAGAGTTTCCTGAGTTGGTACGGGATGCGGAAGGAGGTCTCGCTGGACCCAAGTCACCGACTCATTTCTTCGTGGAGAAGGGAGTGCTAATGAGGCAGTGGAGGCCGGTTAGGGCCAAAGCGGGCGATGATATGCTGAGAGTGAGGCATCAGGTGGTGGTGCCAGCTCAGTACAGATGCGCGGTGCTAAAGCTTGCACACACAGTGGATCCCGCGGGTCACTTGGGAGTAACCAAGACCTTAGGCAGGCTTCGGGAACATTTTTATTGGCCGGGCATGGACGCGGATGTAAGAAGAATTTGCAAGACGTGTTTCCCGTGCCAGAGAGCGGGGAAGAACGTCCCTGCCATCCCGAAAGCACCTTTAGTTCCAGTTCCAGCATTTGGCCAGGCGTTTGAGCGCCTAATAATCGACGTCGTGGGACCACTACCTAAGACAAGAAAAGGGAACAATTACTTATTGACTATCATGTGTGCTTCGACGAGATTTCCAGAGGCGATCCCAGTGCGGAAGGTGACATCGAAATGCGTCATGGGACACCTTCAGCGGTTCTTTGCTTGGGTAGGTGTGCCCAAGGAGATCCAGTCCGACTGTGGAAGTGTTTTCCAGTCGAGGTGGTTTAGGCAGGCTATTGCGAGCTGGGGAATAGCCCAACTACGATCGTCTCCTAATAGACCTCAATCGCAGGGAGCGATTGAGAGGTTCCATTCAACTCTGAAGACCATCTTAAGAGTGTATTGTGCTGAACAGGGAGCGGAATGGGATGAGGCTGTCTGTCCAGCCCTGTTCGCGATCCGAGATGCTATAGTTGAGTCTCTGGGATTCTCTCCATTCCAGCTAGTGTTTGGGCACGAAGTAAGGAGCCCGTTGTTGATGCTGAAGGAGCGGATGACGGCGGAGAAGACATTAGTGACAGTGGAAGAGTATGTGCGAAGATTCCATGAACGATTGAAAACGGCGAAGGAGCTGGCTGCTGATCACTTGAAGACAGCGCAAGAGAAGATGTCGATCTGGTACGACAAGAAGGCTGTCCCAAGGGAGTTCGAGGCAGGAGCCAGAGTGATGATGTTGCTACCTGGGAGGGGTAGAGTGACGGAATCACGCTTTGGTGGTCCATACTCGGTTGTTCGGCGTGTGGGTCCTGTAAGTTATGAGATCAGCGAGCCGAATCGCCCTAACAAGACACAGGTGTGTCATATCAATCGTTTAAAGCCATACTTCCCAGAGGAGCAAGAGAGTGCGGGAGTGAAGGGAGCAACACAGTCGCGAGAAGGGAAATTGGTTCTGTGTATGGAGATGGACCAGGTGTTGCCAGCGGAGGAGAGAAAGTGGGCCCGTGCCGATGGTACGCGCCTGTCGAATACAGAGAGTTTGACACACCTAGAAGACAGGCTGCGTCATCTGGATAAAGAGAAAAGGAGAGAACTAGTGACCCTGATAAGAAGGAACAAGTCGCTTTTCACGGATGTGCCCCGACGGCACAAGAGTGTGGTGCACGAGGTGGACGTGTGCGGAGGAAAGCCAATCAAGCAGAGTGCTTATCGGGTGAGTCCCGAGAAGAGGAAGATCATGCGACAGGAGGTGGAATATCTGCTAGCGAATGATCTCGCTGAGCCCAGCAACGGTAAGTGGAGCTCGCCCTGTGTGCTGGTCAAGAAGAGTGACGGATCATATCGTTTTTGCACTGACTATCGTAAAGTGAATGCCATAACCGTGTCAGATTCTCACCCGATGCCCCGAATAAGTGATTGCGTCGACCAAGTAGGAAATGCAAGGTTCGTCACCAAGGTCGACGTGCTGAAAGGGTATTATCAAATCCCTTTGTCTCCGAGTGCGAGAAAGATCTCAGCGTTTGCTACTCCAGACAGATTGTACCAGTACAAAGTGCTTCCCTTTGGTATGAAGAACAGCGGAAGTTGTTTTCAGAGGATGATGAACGAAGTGCTAAGAGGGATGGAAGGCTGCGCCGTGTATATAGATGATATAGTGGTGTACGCCGATAGCTGGAAACAACACATGAATCGACTGACGGAGTTATTCCAACGGTTGGAAGAAGCGAACCTGACCGTTAATCTGGCCAAAAGCGAATTCGGAAAGGCCCGATTAGAATACTTAGGTTTCGTCGTGGGTCAAGGGGAAGTGACTCCAGTAGACCAGAAAGTGATGGCAATCAAAGAATATCCGAATCCCAGAACGAGAAAGGAATTGTTACGATATTTAGGGATGGTTGGATACTATAGAGGATTTTGCAATAACTTCTCGACAGTGGCACACCCTCTGACTGAATTGCTATCTAAGAACGTTAGATGGAAGTGGGGGGAATCATGCCAGGAGTCCTTCGAGAAGACTAAGAAGTTGTTGACTGAAGCGCCAGTGCTGATTTCGCCTGACTTTGAGTCAGACTTTATCTTATACGTCGACGCTGGCGACGTGGGAATTGGAGCCATGTTAGCTCAAGAGAAGGACGGAGTCCACCGTCCAGTGGCATTCTACTCGAAGAAATTCGAAAAGTACCAGAGGGCTTATAGTACAGTGGAAAAGGAAGCCTTGGCCCTGATCCTGGCACTGAAACATTTTGACATCTATGTGGGTGGAGGTACTAGACCGGTGCAAGTGTTCACCGATCATAACCCCTTGACGTTCGTGCATAGGATGAAGAACACGAACCAAAGGCTGACAAGATGGGCCCTACTGTTCCAAGAGTACTGGCTAGAAATCAGGCACATTAAAGGAAGGGAGAATGTGGTGGCAGATGCCCTCTCCCGGATTTACTAACCGATATGACTCTTATTTTAAGGGGAGGGGTATGTTACGGTGCCCTCTCCTATTTCTTTCGTTTGCCGGCTTAAAGAGTCATATCAGCTCTCCCTACTGATTCTCTGAGGTTCAGGGAGTCTAATGATATATGTGGCGACCAGACCGGCTGCCAGTTAAGGGAAGGAAGTTATATTATAAGTTGTAAATAAAGGAAAATTGGCGCCCTGTTATAAAATGAAACAGTATCCCCTACGGCAGATATGACCTTTTGGAAGGGACATTGCCGATCGCGGATTGGCCGACGTAGGTCGCGGGCGACCAATCAGGGCCCGCCATGACGTCACCGAGTGCCCCGGGCGGCGCCAACGTCAGAGTGGTTCTGACCTTGGAAGGGACAGGACGCGCCTCGGTCTGCTCTCAAGGATTGGAGGCTCTGCAAGCCTTGTTCAGTGGATTGAGCTGGCCATCGCAGCCCATCATAGTTATTGGAGACCCTGCGCTTCTGGGAAGCAAAAGAGGAACCAAGTTCAGTGAGCAGAGAAGTGCCAAACTTGGAAAATAGTCGGCGACGACGCTGGGCGGCGCCGCTGGTTGGACGTTGAGGTCTGGAAGGTGGGCGGGCAGGCCTAGCTGTGACTGGGGTCACATCCACTGAGAATCTTGGAAGGACGACACCGTGCCTAGGACACGGAGCAACGCCCTGTGGGAGAGGCGAGTGTGGGGAAAAATAGTGATTAGCTCAGCGCCCATCGATGAACCAGGATTGGGGCAGCTGAATCTCAGGGATTGGAACGGCGACGACGCGAAGGCTTCACGACACCTGAGGACCTGTGGAACGTCCTGGATCGTCAAGGATCGACCCAAGGAAGCGTGGGAACCTCACACCATTGAGGGACAGGCGTCGTGAGCCAGGAGTGTAAGGTAGATCATTTTCCCTCCCATTACCCCTTGTATGAGTAGGCTAGTTAGGCCACAATATTTACTTGTGTATGTGGCAGCAAGACTTTATTACTTTAATAGTAGAATAGGCTGCAAAGCAGCTTGTGTCCAGGACTGTCAGAGAGGACAGTGTGTATGGATGGCAGGACAGTGAAGAAGAGGTGCCGACATGAAGAGGCCCTCCTGTGAGAGTGTGAGACTCCTGTCTTCCTGCCCAGTTGAAGGAGTGTTGGAGGTCGTGGAAGAAGAGGCTGACGATCTCCAGACTCATTATCCATATTCCATATTCATGTATTACTTGTGATTGTGTGTGTGTGTGTTCATGTAATTTGCATCAGTAAATCCACACATTTTATTACTGTGTTTGAGTGTGCCTCCATTTATGATATTTCTCTATGAGCATACATTTCTGGCTACAAACAATATATAATACACCCACTGAACTGCATTGCTGGGGTGCAGATATAATAACCCAGCTGGCGACCTTGCTAAGAGGAAGATAGAGAAGACAGGCGGGAAAGGAGTTCCTGCAACCTTTTTTTGTCTGGCAGGCAAGGCTCAGGGAGGTTATGGTTATAAGGTAAGCCTGAGTCTTCCTTCACTCCCCCACGGGTCTAGGCCGGAACTGTTAACAGCAGTTTCCCCGTGTTTGACTGAAGGGCTTCCAGGGTGAATCAGTGGCACCCCCTTTGTGGTGGAAGCAAAGACCTGCGGAGGTGGGCATTGTTGGTCCTCTCTTGTGTGACCAAGGAGACTCCGGTGAATCCAGGGAGTCGGAGGGGCTGAGTATTTGGGCCTTTGAGCCCCTAGCAGCCGAGTGTTAGCAGAGCCCCGGACCGCCCACCCCCACGTGACACACTGTACCCACATTTTGCTTCCAGTAGATGAACGACATATGAGATTCAGAAACAAGTAGTGTATTGTGAGGACTAATAATAAACAGAAGCTCCCCTATGACTCTGTAATATCCCCATTGGCCAAACTATTATGTATTAACGACAAGACCTACCATTAATGTATGATGACTTACTGTAAATATGTAGCTCTTGTAATAGCACTTTCTCTGTAACTAGCTGACATTGTATCTATAAGGTGTGAAGGATTGAAGAAATTGTTTATGTAATAATCTAAGATGAGGTCTGATAAAGACCTTTTGTGCCCTCTGTAATGCTTTTGCGCTACCACTCACAGGATGAGTATGGGGTGCACAATAAACTAGCCGCCTTCGGCGGCAACAATCAATCAAAACATGAGCCACAGAGACGTTAGAAGGAACTTTTTCAGTGTCAGAGTAGTTAACGGATGTAATGCACTAGGCAGTGATGTGGTGGAGGCTGACTCCATACACAGTTTTAAATGTAGATATGATAGAGCCCAGTAGGCTCAGGAATCTGTACACCAGTTGATTGACAGTTGAGAGGCGGGACCAAAGAGCCAAAGCTCAACCCCCGCAAGCACAAATAGGTGAGTACACACACGCACACACACACACACACACACACACACACACGCACACACACACACAGGGGGCCTCGTAGCCTGGTGGATAGCGCGCAGGACTCGTAATTCTGTGGCGCGGGTTCGATTCCTGCACGAGGCAGAAACAAATGGGCAAAGTTTCTTTCACCCTAAGTGCCCCTGTTACCTAGCAGTAAATAGGTACCTGGGAGTTAGTCAGCTGTCACGGGCTGCTTCCTGGTGTGTGTGTGTGTGTGTGGTGTGGGAAAAAAAAAGTAGTTAGTAAACAGTTGATTGACAGTTGAGAGGCGGGCCGAAAGAGCAAAGCTCAACCTCCGCAAAAACACAACTAGTAAACACACACACACACACACACACACACACACACACACACACACACACACACACACACACACACACACACACACACACACACACACACACACTCACACTCACACACTCACACTCACACACACACACGTACACACGCACACATACCACTCCCGGAGGGTATCGATTCATTATTCTCAATGTTTGCGGACGATGCTAAAATTATGAGAAGAATTAAAACAGAAAAGGACTGTTTGAGGCTTCAAGAAGACCTAGACAAGCTGAAGGAACGGTCGAACAAATGGTTGTTAGAGTTTAACCCAACCAAATGTAATGTAATGAAGATAGGTGTAGGGAGCAGGAGGCCAGATTCAAGGTATCATCTGGGAGAGGAAATTCTTCAGGAGTCAGAGAAGGAAAAAGACTTGGGGGTTGATATCACGCCAGACCGGTCTTCTGCAGCACATATCAAGCGGATAACATCAGCGGCATATGCCAGGCTGGCCAACATACGAACGGCATTCAGAAACTTGTGTAAAGAATCATTCAGAACTTTGTATACTACATATGTCAGGCCAATCCTGGAGTATGCAGCCCCAGCATGGAGTCCATATCTAGTCAAGGATAAGACTAAACTGGAAAAGGTTCAAAGGTTTGCCACCAGACTAGTACCCGAGCTGAGAGGTATGAGCTACGAGGAGAGACTACGGGAATTGAACCTCACTTCCTTGGAAGACAGAAGAGTTAGGGGGGGACATGATCACCACATTCAAGATTCTCAAGGGAATCGACAGGGTTGATAAAGATAGGCTATTTAACACAAAGGGCACACACACTAGGGGACACAGGTGGAAACTGAGTGCCCAAATGAGCCACAGTGATATTAGAAAGAACTTTTTTAGTGTCAGAGTGGTTGACAAATGGAATACATTAGGGGGTGATGTGGTGGAGGCTGACTCCATACACAGTTTCAAGTGTAGATATGACAGAGCCCGATAGGCTCAGGAATCTGTACACCTGTTGATTGACGGTTGAGAGGCGGGACCAAAGAGCCAGAGCTCAATCCCCGCAAACACAACTAGGTGAGTACAACTAGGTGAGTACACTGGGGGCTGGAGTCTGGGGGCTTCAGGGGGCTGGGTGGCCGAGTGGACAGCGATTCTCGCACCTGGCAGAGTCAGATGGGCAGAGTTTCATTAACCCTGATGTGCTTGTTGCCTAGCAGTGAATAGGTACCTGGGAGTTAGTCAGCTGTTACGGGCTGCTTCCTGGTGTGTGTGTGTGTGTGTGTGTGTGTGTGTGTGTGTGTGTGTGTGTGTGTGTGTGTGTGTGTGTGTGTGTGTGTGTGTGTGTGTTTGCGTGTGTGTTGTCGGAAAATCCGACACCATTTAATATATCATACAGACAGATAATAGCTGTGTTGTATAAACAAGTTAACCCATAGAAAACGTAACTTGTAGTGGAATTACCGTCTAAAGAAAACGGGATATCATCACCACACACTATTATAATTCTCCACCTATTATGGTGGGAATTATTCTTAAATACATTAGTCTTTGGACTTTACCATCATAAAAACATCTTATATAAATTAACTTAATTATCAATATTAAAGTAGAGTAAATGTGACCCTTCTATCACTTTCTGAAATCTGGACAATGTAAGCCAGGCGTCAGGGAGGAAGGAGGGCAGCCATTGTTGTGTCACATCCGAGACGCGTGGAGCAAATTCGGCTCCTATCATATCTGGACAATGTCGGCCAGGCGTCAATAGTATGGAGTGTTAGATGCAGCCATTGTTGATACTAGACCAGAGGCTCACAGGAGCAAATACGGCTCCTGTTAATTTTACTTGGACGAAGTGTTATGGAAACCAGTGGTGTACCATTATCACACGCTGTCAACAAATTCAAGTTAAGTGTTCTTTCCGAAACCCATGTATCTTCATTTATGGCCATTAATGTCATTATATAGGGTGACCCAGTTAGAGCACGTGGAAGCCTCAAACTAAAGGTAATTAAGCCAGGTCTTCAATGTTCCATGTACAGTTTCTCTGATATAGCTTGTCATATATAGAATCTGGCTTTACAGCTAGCGCCCTTTTGACAGGTCAAGACGAGGAAGCAAGATTTTGTGCACCAGTTACTGGGTGATGGAAGCTACCTCAAAGAGGATAATTTGGTGTCTACACCCTAGTTATACCTGGTGGACTAACCTGCTGTACTATAAGATAAGGAACCTTTTCAATGTATGTAGTTAATACTGTAGTTTGATTGGCTGCATATATATAAATATAAACCCCCCCTAATGTGTAGAGGATCGATTTGTGAGATTATGAGATTATTGCAGAAATACAGTCCACTTATCATTATACAAATTGCTATCGAAGTATATAAATTAACGTAAATATAAATTCATATAAATTAAATAAATATAAATCTCACAGGTCGGTTCCCACATGTGTGTGTGTGTGTGTGTGTGTGGTGTGGAAAAAAAGTAGTTAGTAAACAGTTGATTGGCAGTTGAGAGGTGGGCCGAAAGAGCAAAACTTAACCCCTGCAAACACAACTAGGTGAATTCAACTAGGTGAATACACACAGTGTGGTCAGTCAGCCGTGGTGGACAGAAGTGGGTCAGGGAAGCTCTTGGGCTACTAGTGAATTGGGATGGATAATCAGGTTACATTGAAGTGAAAAAGTGTATATGAGTCATTGAATAACTAGTAAGCTGGCTCAAACCACAAGAAAGTGAAGAAAGAAAATAGCAATATCACCAGTGATAAGTGTTGAACACATTGTGGAATAGTGGAGCAGACCTCGCAGTGGACGTGACCTCACCAGCCTCAGTCTGTGACCGACCGGGACCTCACACTGGCCGCAATCTTATCAGACGCACTGCGTGGAGTACTTGCTTGTCTTTTGTGTAGCAGATCGTGCAAGGTATTTTGGAGTGCCTGTTGACTAGGTTGTTTACTGCAATGACAAAACCAGAAAGGGCCTCATGATCAAGTACCAGCAAGGAAGAGGAAGAGGATAGAGTTGTAGACAAGTTAATAGGAAAATTTGTAGAGAGGAGGAGCATTTGGATGGAGGATCTAATCCAAGGGATTAAAAGCGAGATATATCAGCAAATACAGGACGAGGTTGAGAGATAGAAACAAGAGCTTATGCTCTATATTCAGAAAGATCAGGGAAGAATGGGAGAGGGAATGTGCTCAGCTCACAAATTAATTAGGAAGGGTTAACAGCATGGCTAGGGACAGTGGATTGTTGGGGGATGGATTAATGAGTGCTTATCCAGGAGAGGGGGCTACCAGCATGAGGGTGAATCACTGAGAAGGCGGTCAATTATACTCTAAGAATTATTCTAATCAAGGGCAACATCAAGACAAGAAAGGATAGAGAAGGAAAAATATGAATTGCATGAGATATTGAGATGTATTAGGGCCGAGATGGCAGGAAACGAGGTGGAACTCAGCCACCGGGTTGGACCTTACAATTGTACCAGGAATAGACCTGTTCTGGTACAATTCTCTGATGAAGGGGCAGTGAAGTACATAATGAGGAACAAACATTTACTCAGAGACAGCAAAACCCATTACATTGTGTTTATTGAAAGGTATATGATGAAAGATGAACAAATAGCTCGCAAGGCGAATTGGCCTGCACGACACAAACCCTAGCCTCCAAAGTAGCCTCACCTACCAAGTCACACCCTCCTCATCTCTGCCCTCCTATACCTCCCCCCCTGTTTCAACCCTCAACAACTCCCCTGCCCCTTCCACACTTGCACTCAGCTCAACCTGCTACATCGTATCCTTCAATGACCATATCGGGCTCCCAGACACTCCCAGACCCCCTCAGACACCCAGAGAAAGGTGAAATCTAACACTAGAGTTAACAAGAATCTCAAGGTTTGTTACACCAATGCTGATGGGGTATCCAATAAAGCAGAAGAGATAAAGGAACGAGTTAGTGAGGCAGACCCAGACATAGTTGCAATAATGGAAACTAAAATAAATGGCATGATTTCGGATGCAATCTTTCCAGAGGGGTACCAAGTGATAAGAAAAGAAAGGACACAGAGACAGGGATGGGTGGGGGGGGGGAGAGTGCCACTCCCAGTAAAGCGGAAATGGAAGTTTAATGACCTGGAAAATTGGGGTACCAATGAAAGCACAATCTCCATATGTGGAACTCTGACAGTGAATGAGAAGAAGATTGTGATCTTGATAATCAACAATCCCCCACCAAACAGTAGAAGGCCCAGGTAGGAGTGTGATGATAGCAACAAGGCATATATAGATGAACTGCAGAGGATAGTAACAATAGCACATAGAATGAGAGCAAAAATGTTGGTCATGGGGGACCTAAATCATGGAGAGATAAATTGAGAAACAAGGAATCCTCAGAGCAGTGAGGAAACGTGGGGAGCGAAGTTAGTATACGTTATAGTCAGGAATTTCCTAACACAACATGTGAAGGATGACACAAGGGAAAGAAGAGGGGATACGCTAAGCCTATTAGAACCCGATTTTCACCCAAAATGTAGAAGACATCGAGAATTTAGAACATGAAATACGACTACGAGCCAAAGACCATTGTGTCCTAGTCTTTGACTTCATGATGGAACTCAAAATTGTGACTAAAGGACAAGAGGTCTAGGAGAGGAGAGTTGATTAAAGAAAAGATGACTATAAAGGGCTCCAAAAAGGAACATATAATCTCCTCTCACCACCAGTGTTACGAACCCGGATCCAGCGTCCGAGCCTGGAGCAGTGCCAACCACGCCATCTGTGGGTCAGCTCCCGAAACCCCCGCCAAACGGACGACGACACCTGGTGAGGACAGCGTGTACTGGCCTCGAGGACCAGTTTCCAGTCTGGTTCAGCGCTCAACACAGCCGCTCCTGACCTCTGGTGAGGTGGTGCTCCGACGACAGCGCCATCTATGGACTGGATACGTCAGGTGTTTGCGCCCGAGCCCGTAAGTGAGGTGTATTAGTGTCCCGGTTATTGATGACGTGTCTGCTTACAGAGCCGACCTGGGACCACTGTGATGGAAGTGGAGTCAGTCTACCCGAGGCAGCCAGTCTCCATACTGTGAAGTTTGCTGCAGCTGTTGTGAAGTCGTCCCCCCGGAAGAACACTGTAGTGTGTTAGCCTGCCAGTGGAGTGGCAGTGAAAGGATTTACCCGGGACCGACTGTTGGAGACGATCATCCACTGGGGTATTGAGGACAGGAGGGTGATTTGTGATATCACACGAGACTCCTGTCTAGGGCGTACCCCTTATATCGTTCGTGGAGTGGCCGTACCAGCCTTGGTGGCTCAGTACCTGCCAGCAGACCAGCTGGACGTGTGGTTGACGGCCTCCACGGCGGTGCCCCCAGTGGACCTGTGTTTTGGCTGACCTGTGGCCCGGGTAGGCTCGGCATTCTCAGAGGACACGTCGTGAGGCCACGAAGAAAGCACCGCGGACTCAGCACCTAGCTTCTTGATCCAGTCTTCAGCAGAAGACTACATTGTGAATAATCCCCTTGTTTAGTGTTAATACCCCTCCCCCTTGTGCACTCTTTTATTCTATATATTTAAACGGTGATGGTGTTAATTATAATATTAAGTTCTTAACTTTCTTTCCCTACTCCCTTTAAGTTACTTGCGTCACGGATCTCATCCCTTGATAGCCACTACTGGCTTGGGAACGGATACAATATATCTTCCTCTAACAACATCAGAGTAAGGACCCCGTTGCGTCCCGAGAGGGCCGTAACATAATTGGCATCCCCAGCGGGATCCGTCCCCTTGTTAAGTATGTTTGACAGGGGTGGTGAAGTGGCGTAATCCCTGTATATAATTCCCCCTGTGTGACGATTGTGACGTTATACGTCCTGTGCGGTGCTCAGAGTGACTAAGTGCGATATTGTGCAGTGCGGTGCTCGCTGTGATTAAGCGATTAAGTGCAATATTGATTAGTGCGATGCTCAGTGATTTAGTGCAATATTGTAGAGCGAAGTGTTCGCTTGGACTCAGTGCAATATTGGGTAGTGTGGTGCCCGAAGTGATTACGTGCAATATTGGCAAGTGCAGTGTTTGGTGCGATAAAGTGCAATATTGGCGTAGAACAGTGCTCGGTGTGTTAAGTGCTAACGTGTAAGCAGTGTTAAGTGCAAAGTGTTCCATCTGTGACAATGGCAGACAAAGCTACCATCGATGATCTGGACGAGGTTCAGGCTTTTCTGAACAGAGAGGATTGTCTTGCCAGATTAAAATATTTGAGCAAACCAGAGCTTGTACTAGTGAGCGGCTACCTGGAGATCAAGGTCCGTGCCAGTGATTCCCGTGTGGAGATCTTGTCCAAGGTACACCGGCACCTGAAGGCAGAAGAGAAACAGGAAGGCGAGACTCCTAGTACAAAGGAAAGTGCAGACATAGCTTCCACGGAAAAGGAAGATAAGGGCAGCGACGTTGACAGTGATGCAGGCGAGCTTAATATCAGCTTCCTAACAGTCAAGATGCGTGCCCTAGAGATCAATCGTGAAATAGAATGGAAGAAATTAGAAATGGAACGAGAGAGACAAGATAAAGAATTAGAGATGAGACGTTTAGAATTAGAAGAAAGGAAAGCAGAGAGAGAAAGAGAAGAGAGACGAGAAAGAGAGAGAAGAACGAGAAAGAGAAGAGAGACGAGAGAGAGAAGAGCGAGAACGAGAGAGAGAGGAACGAGACAGACAAGAACGACGAGACAAAGAGGAAAGAGAGAGACAACATGAACTAGAAGTTTTGCGATTAGGCGGTGGTCGGAGGCAAACAACAGACACCAGTAGCTTCGATCCGGTACGCAACATCAAAATGGTCCCCAAATTCCATGAGAAGGAAGTGTCAAAATTCTTTGCAGCCTTCGAGAAAGTCGCTGCCTCTTTGGAGTGGCCAAGGGAGAATTGGGCCATCATGATACAGTCAGTCTTGACTGGGAAGGCCCAAATCGCCTACTCTACGTTATCCCTTGACGACTCCAGCGATTATGACAAGGTGAAGAAGGTTGTGCTCATGGCGTACCAATTGGTACCTGAGGCGTATAGGCAAAAGTTCAGAAACCTGAAGAAGACCTCAGAGCACACTTTCACCGAATTCGCTACAATCAAGGAGCGACTTTTCAAGGAATGGTGCGCCTCTCGGAAGGTGGAGACCAAGGAAGACCTCGAGCAGCTGATTCTGCTCGAGGACTTCAAGGATTGTTTATCTGGAGACCTCAAGACGTACTTAGAGGAACAGCAGGTGGAGACCTTGAGTGCAGCAGCCACCATGGCTGAAGAGTACATCCTGACTCATAGGCCGTCTGCTAAGTACGTCCCGAGGAATTACCAGCGCCGGTTTGACAGACCTCATGATGAAGAAGAGAGACCCGTCCCACGAAGCGCTAAGAAGACGCCCCCAAGTAGCCCTCGAAGAACAAGTCCAAGCAGTCCGAAACACCGGAGCCCGAGGAGGAATATGGTGTGCTGGACTTGTGGGCAGAAAGGGCACATAGCTGCTAGGTGCCGAGGCAGAAGAGGTGGCAGCGCACGAAGGGAGGTGATGTTGATGAGCTGTGGAACATCACCAGCAGGAAGCCAGTCGACGACGACGCAGGAAGAACCCAGATTGTTTTCCCCTCACACTTCAGGCGGGTATGTATCGAGTGATCATACTGGTAGATCAGTTGTAGTGCTCAGAGATAGTGGAGCAGCCCAGTCCCTGATCGTGAAGAGCTCGTTACCCGAGGGAGTAAGTGTGGATGGGAGACCAGAGGTTATCCTGGTTGGGTTTCCGAGAACACAGTATATCGCCCCCTTAGTGCCGGTGCATCTCGACTCGCCTTACTTCAGCAGCACCTGTGAGTTGGCAGTAGTCGATACCCTCCCTGTGGCTGGGATTGACGTGGTACTAGCCAACGACTTGGTGACCGACTGGAGCACCAATCATCCCAAGATAGCGGACGAGTCTACCAGAACAGCAAAGTCTGAGGTAACTACAGGCAATGGTAATGTCCAGGTAAAGACAGACCCGGATTGGAGTGTGTTTAAGCCTTCCTCTCACCCGCAGATCGACGATATTCTAGCAGAGACTTCTAATTCTTCTCTCGACAAGGAACATGAAGTTAAGAAGGCAGAGGTACCTGAGCAAGAAGAGAGGCCTTGTGTGCGGGCACCCACGGATACCAACGAGTCTGGAGCGAAGACGGATGTGTGCTTGCGGTATGGCAAGTTACAGCATGTAGTGAACCAGCCAGAGATTCCCCAGACGTCAGAGGTATGTGAGGTGTGTTCAAAAGGTCTAGTGCCCTCTTCGGTCCAAGCCAGGCTTGTGGATGTTGCCGGCTATGGACATAACAAGCTCAGGAAACTTATCCCTCGATTTACCAAATGTTTCCTATCGGTATTTTGTTTGATTCTCGTATGTGTTCTCGTTTGTGCTCTCGGTGAGGACCGGTGGACGACCCGACGAATGATAGCTCCCATGAACATCGTGAAGAGGTCCCAGGGATTGGAGATTTGTACTGCAGGTGTTGCAGTTGACGAAGGGACCTGGAAGGTGATGGTTGATACAGGAGGTACGACATGTAATAATATGAGTGACTGTTTCCGACAGGTTGACACCCCCCACGTGATTGCTGAGCCTCAACACAGCGTTATGCGGAACGTTGGTCGACCTGACGGTGGCAGAGCGAATGCCATCTGCGACGTACGAACAGCCCCGTTGGGACTAGGTGTGGACCTAGTAGAGTATGCTGTAAGTACTGTTTTGCCCGCTGTCGCTATCACTCTGAATTATCAGACCCCTGTATTCCAGGTGCCCGTCTCCCTGAAGGACCACCGGACCGGTACTAGAAATACCGTCTGGGATCAGCCATCATCGGTGCCACGACGCAGGGAAGTGTCGAGTCGCCCCAGATCGTGTCTACACCGATCCTTCCTTGAGACATGTGAGATGACGCCCCTGCTTGACATCGCAGTGGAGACGTGGAAGGTTACGCCAGGCAAGACATCGCCTTCAATCTTCAAGTTCCCGTTGTGCCGGAATTGCCCAGTAGGACAGTTCTGTGGACGAGACAGCCTCGCCATTCCAGATTATATAGCATGTGTGTCCATTT
Organism: Procambarus clarkii; assembly: GCF_040958095.1. Taxonomy (NCBI): domain Eukaryota; kingdom Metazoa; phylum Arthropoda; class Malacostraca; order Decapoda; family Cambaridae; genus Procambarus; species Procambarus clarkii. The sequence goes on from NC_091152.1 coordinate 45,023,209, forward strand.
GGAACAGTGTCGCCGTACTAATTTGGTTTGTGTTTCTTTTTATAGAACCCCAAACCAAATTCTTTTTGGTGGGGAGGTGTTATGAACCCGGATCCAGCGTCCGAGCCTGGAGCAGTGCCAACCACGCCATCTGTGGGTCAGCTCCCGAAACCCCCGCCAAACGGACGACGACACCTGGCGAGGACAGCGTGTACTGGCCTCGAGGACCAGTTTCCAGTCTGGTTCAGCGCTCAACACAGCCGCTCCTGACCTCTGGTGAGGTGGTGCTCCGACGACAGCGCCATCTATGGACTGGATACGTCAGGTGTTTGCGCCCGAGCCCGTAAGTGAGGTGTATTAGTGTCCCGGTTATTGATGACGTGTCTGCTTACAGAGCCGACCTGGGACCACTGTGATGGAAGTGGAGTCAGTCTACCCGAGGCAGCCAGTCTCCATACTGTGAAGTTTGCTGCAGCTGTTGTGAAGTCGTCCCCCCGGAAGAACACTGTAGTGTGTTAGCCTGCCAGTGGAGTGGCAGTGAAAGGATTTACCCGGGACCGACTGTTGGAGACGATCATCCACTGGGGTATTGAGGACAGGAGGGTGATTTGTGATATCACACGAGACTCCTGTCTAGGGCGTACCCCTTATATCGTTCGTGGAGTGGCCGTACCAGCCTTGGTGGCTCAGTACCTGCCAGCAGACCAGCTGGACGTGTGGTTGACGGCCTCCACGGCGGTGCCCCCAGTGGACCTGCGTTTTGGCTGACCTGTGGCCCGGGTAGGCTCGGCATTCTCAGAGGACACGTCGTGAGGCCACGAAGAAAGCACCGCGGACTCAGCACCTAGCTTCTTGATCCAGTCTTCAGCAGAAGACTACATTGTGAATAATCCCCTTGTTTAGTGTTAATACCCCTCCCCCTTGTGCACTCTTTTATTCTATATATTTAAACGGTGATGGTGTTAATTATAATATTAAGTTCTTAACTTTCTTTCCCTACTCCCTTTAAGTTACTTGCGTCACGGATGTCATCCCTTGATAGCCACTACTGGCTTGGGAACGGATACAATATATCTTCCTCTAACAACATCAGAGTAAGGACCCCGTTGCGTCCCGAGAGGGCCGTAACAACCAGACCATCACCAGAGAAATCTTAACAAACAACACAGAAATCATCGATAGATACAGCGATAGCAGGCGGCTCGACATCAGCGAGGCACTACACATCAAAAAGTCAACACCAGCAATCAACAGCCAAATAATGCACAACTATATTCTACCCACTTCAAGACTCCGAACCAATATAGGAAGCATCAAGAGGAAGCATGGGCTAATAGGCCCTCTGCAGTTACTTCCATTCTTATGTTCTCATATCCAATTAATACCTATAGTTCCGTGTTTTGTCTTGTGTTTGTCACAAGTTTGTTCACCTCGCCCAAAACTGTTGTACCATATCACCTCACCCAAATGCAAGTACAAGTACGGACGGATTTGCGTGTTTACAGGTTACAGCAACCCGTCCTCGACTCAAGTCCATTACATCCAGCGGTCGCCCCCACAGACGCATTCATAAATTTTAACTTGCTGTTCATTCAAAACAAGAATTTTTTCAAATATAAATTAATATTATAATATATTAGCATATTGTGCATATATAGGTTAGGTTAGGTTAGGTGTTTAGGTTCATTTGGCGATTATTTGCATTTGTAGTACGTGGGTGAAGCATTTATAGCGTTGTGGTTCGAATAAAACTCGTCAGTGAAGCACTTGTTCCGGAAGTGTTCGAACGAAATCAGTTGTGAGTCGTGTGTAAACCGCTTTTCATTCATAAACAGGGGGTTTGGTGGGTGCATGGAATCACTTTTGGATCTTTGGAGGACGGGCTGGTTACAGTTGTGTGTGTAAACTAAAGTCTTTGAAAATGTAATGAGTTATTACGAAACGCGTTCAGGCGTCGCGTCAGACTAGAAATAAAAAGGAATTTTGGAGAACTAATTTTTCAATTACCATCGACAGTGCAAAGAAACATAAGAAATATTGAGAAAATTCGTGTTAGAATTTGTAATCTTACCTTTTCGGTCATATTTACCATATATTATATATATTATATATATATATATATATATATATATATATATATATATATATATATATATATATATATATATATATATATATATATATATATATATATTATATATATATATTGGTGTATACTGGCAGCAGGTTTTCTTTCAAACATGTTTCATTGAATATGACCGCATATTCTGTATTTACTATCTTTTGATTTAGGGCTTCTATCCCTCTAACTATTTTCTTAGCATCAGGGCTTAGCTGAAATAGGAGTTCTCCAAAACTCATTTTCGTAATTTCAAGGAGAAGAAAAGAAGTGAATTACTATAGAATGTATTACACTTATTTATACAATTTGCACAACGTTTCGAACCTCCATGGTTCATTCTCAAGTGAAAAGAACTCTCAGGTTTGGTTGATTTTATACCCGCACTGGGTCAGGTGATAAGACAATAAAGGGGAAAACATGGGGGGATACATAAGGGATAAAGGGGGGGGGGGGTGAAATATAAGAACATATGAATAGAGGTAACTGCGGAAGGCCATGTACTAATAACAAAAACAGGAACCTCTTTAAGCACCAACGTATATACCAAGCCCACCAACATAGGATTATGCCTGAACGGTAGAAGTGAGTGCCCCCAAAGATACAAAGCCAGTGTTCTCAATGCTTATATTCGTCGAGCGCTTACCCACTGCTCTGAATGGAGCAACGTGAGTAGAGAGTTTGAAAGAGTAACTCAGGTATTGGTGCACAACGGATATAGCAACGCGGAAATAAACGCTGCTATAAGAAGACACTTGGACCGTTGGTATAATCCAGAACCTAGAACAGAAACCACAACACCCCCAATAAAATTATATTACAAATCAACCATGCACAGTGAACATATAAAAGAGGAAAGAATAATGAAAAAAATAATCCGTAAAGGAGTAAAAAGCACTACTCCTAACCAAAACATAAACCTGATAATATTCTACAAAACCAAGAAGACTTCCGAACTCCTTATCAAAAACAGCCCGAAGCCGACGGAGAACCCTCTACAGCAGTCAAGCGTTGTATACATGTACACTTGCCCCCACGAAGGATGTAACCTTCAATCTAAGTACATAGGTATGACGTCGACCAAGCTGACGAGGCGTTTGACATGCCATCTTCAATCTGGTGCCCCCAGAAATCACATGAGACAAGCCCATGGCATCACCCTAACAAGACAAATGTTGAACGAAAATACCTGTATAATAGACAAAACCCAAGATACAAGAAGATTACAAATTCTTGAAGGAATTCACATAAGAATAGAACAACCTACCATGAACACCCAAATCACGGAACTATTTACTCTACCCACCATGAGAGTAAGGACAAGACCAGAACATAACGATGCCAACACAGAAGACACTGTTTAGCATAACAGGCCAGTAACACTTGATTAATCTTTGTATGTAGATAGCAGCTGCCTCGTATGGGCCAATAGGCCTTTCGCAGTTACCTCTATTCATATGTTCTTATGTTTCACCCCCCTCCTTTATCCGTTATGTATCCCCCCATGTTTTCACCTGTATTGTCTTATCACCTGACCCAGTGCGGGTATAAAATCAACCAAACCTGAAAGTTCTTTTCACTTGAGAATGAACCATGGAGGTTCGAAACGTTGTGCAAATTGTATAAATAAGTGTAATACATTCTATAGTAATTCACTTCTTTTCTTCTCCTTGAAATTACGAAAATGAGTTTTGGAGAACTCCTATTTCAGCTTAGCCCTGATGCTAAGAAAATAGTTAGAGGGATAGAAGCCCTAAATCAAAAGATAGTAAATACAGAATATGCGGTCATATTCAATGAAACATATGTATATATATATATATATATATATATATATATATATATATATATATATATATATATATATATATATATATATATATATATATATATGTCGTACCTAGTAGCCAGAACGCACTTGTCAGCCTACTATGCAAGGCCAAATTTGCCTAATAAGCCAAGTTTTCCTGAATTAATATATTTTCTCAAATTTTTTTCTTATGAAAAGATAAAGCTACCCATTTCATTATGTATGAGGTCAATTTTTTTTTTATTGTAGTTAAAATTAACGTAAATATATATGACCGAACCTAACCAACCCTACCTAACCTAACCTAACCTATCTTTATAAGTTAGGTTAGGTTAGGTAGCCAAAAAAGTCAGGTTAGGTTAGGTTAGGTAGGTTAGGTCGTCGAAAAACAATTAATTCATGAAAATTGGCTTATTAGGCAAATCGGGCCTTGCATAGTAGGCCGAGAAGTGCGTTCTGGCTACTAGGTACGACATATATATATATATATATATATATATATATATATATATATATATATATATATATATATATATATATATATATATATATATATATATATATATAACTGAAAACTCACACCCCAGAATTGACTCGAACCCATACTGCCAGGAGCAACGCAACTGGTAACTACAGGACGCCTTAAACCACTTGACCATCACAACCGGACATAAGGAAGTGATAGCCGAAGGTATTTGAACCACTTCCCCGCCGGCACTCGGATGGTAATCTTGGGCATGGTATTTAATCAAATTACCCCATTGTTTGGAGCAACACGTGAGGAACACAAATGTGAACAAGCCTGAATGGTCCCCAGGACTCTATGTCTGGTCGTGATGGTCAAGTGGTTTAAGGCGTCCAGTACATTCCAGTTGCGTTGCTCCTGGCAGTATGGGTTCGAGTCACTTCTGGGGTGTGAGTTTTCAGTTGCATATAGTCCTGGGGACCATTCAGGCTTGTTCGCATTTGTGTTCCTCACGTGTTGCCCCAAACAATGAGGTAATTTGATAAAATACCATGCCCAAGATTACCATCCGAGTGCCGGCGGGGAAGTGCACGGACACGGCTGGAGGTGGGCACGGACACGGCTGGAGGTGGGCACGGACACGGCTGGAGGTGGGCACGGACACGGCTGGAGGTGGGCACGGACACGGCTGGAGGTGGGCACGGACACGGCTGGAGGTGGGCACGGACACGGCTGGAGGTAGGCACGGACACGGCTGGAGGTGGGCACAGACACGGCTGGAGGTGTGCACGGACACGGCTGGAGGTGTGCACCGACACGGCTGGAGGTGGGCACGGACACAGCTGGAGGTGGGCACGGACACGGCTGGAGGTGGGCACGGACACAGCTGGAGGTGTGCACGGACACAGCTGGAGGTGTGCACGGACACAGCTGGAGGTGGGCACGGACACGGCTGGAGGTGGGCACGGACACAGCTGGAGGTGGGCACGGACACAGCTGGAGGTGGGCACGGACACAGCTGGGGGTGGGCACGCACACGGCTGGAGGTGGGCACGGACACAGCTGGGGGTGGGCACGGACACGGCTGGAGGTGGGCACGGACACGGCTGGAGGTGGGCACGGACACAGCTGGAGGTGGGCACGGACACAGCTGGAGGTGGGCACGGACACAGCTGGGGGTGGGCACGGACACAGCTGGAGGTGGGCACGGACACAGCTGGGGGTGGGCACGGACACGGCTGGAGGTGGGCACGAACACGGCTGGGGGTGGGCACGGACACGGCTGGGGGTGGGCACGGACACGGCTGGGGGAGGGCACGGACACGGCTGGGGGTGGGCACGGACACGGCTGGAGGTGGGCACGGACACGGCTGGAGGTGGGCACGGACACGGCTGGAGGTGGGCACGGACACGGCTGGAGGTGGGCACAGACACGCCTCTCCCCTGGCATAATATATCCACCTACTCACCTGTCTCCCTGGCATAATATATGCACCTACTCACCTGTCTCCCCTGGCATAATATATCCACCTACTCAGCTGTCTCCCCGACATAATATATCCACCTACTCAGCTGTCTCCCCTGACATAATATATCCACCTACTCACCTGTCTCCCCTGACATAATATATCCACCTACTCACCTGTCTCCCCTGACATAATATATCCACCTACTCACCTGTCTCCCCTGGCATAATATATCCACCTACTCACCTGTCTCCCCTGACATAATATATCCACCTACTCACCTGTCTCCCCTGGCATAATATATCCACCTACTCCCCTGTCTCCCCTGACATTGTGGGAACCGACCTGTGAGATTTATATTTATTTAATTTATATGAATTTATATTTACATTAATTTATATACTTCGATAGCAATTTGTATGATGATAAGTGGACTGTATTTCTACAATAATCTCACAAATCGATCCTCTACACATTAGGGGGGTTCATATTAAATTTATATATATGCAGCCAATCAAACTACAGTATTAACTACACATTAGCACATTGAAGAGGTTCCTTATCTTATTGTACAGCAGGCCTTAGTCCACCAGGTATAACCAGGATGTAGACACCAAATTATCCTCTTTGAGGTAGCTTCCATCACCCAGTAACTGGCACACAAAGCATGCTTCCTCGTCTTGACCTGTCAAAAGGGCGCTAGCTATGAAGCCAGAATCCTAATATATGACAGCTATATCAGAGAAAACACTGTACAAGGTACCATAAAGACCTAGGCTTAATTACGTTTAGTATGAGGCGATCTCGTGATCTAACTGGATTACCCTATCTAATGACATTAATGGCCACAAATGATAGATAAATGGGTTTTGGCAGAACACTTAACTTGTATTTGTTTACAGCGTGTTGATGATGGTACACCTTTGGTTTCCATAACACTTCGTCCAAGTAAAATTAACAGGAGCCGAATTGCTCCCATGCCTCTGGTCTAAGTACAATAACAATAGCTGACCACTCCCTTCTCACTGCCGCTACTGGTCTACATTGTCCAGATGACAGTAAGTGATAGAAGGGTCACATTTACTCTATTTTAATTCTGATAATTAAGTTAATTTATATGAGATGTTTTTATGATGGTAAAGTCCAAAGACTAATGTATTTAAGAATAATTCCCACCATAATAGGTGGTGAATATATAATAGTATGTGGTAATGATATCCCGTTTTCTATAGACAGGAATTCCACTACAAGTTACTTTTCTATGGGTTAACTTGTGTATACAATACAGCAATATTATCTGTCTGTATGATATTATTAAATGGTGTCGGATTTTCCGACAGACATAATATATCCACCTACTCACCTGTCTCCCCGACATAATATATCCACCTACTCACCTGTCTCCCCGACATAATATATCCACCTACTCACCTGTCTCCCTGACATAATATATCCACCTACTAACCTGTCTCCCCTGGCATAATATATCCACCTACTCACCTGTCTCCCTGACATAATATATCCACCTACTCACCTGTCTCCCTGACATAATATATCCACCTACTCACCTGTCTCCCCTGACATAATATATCCACCTACTCACCTGTCTCCCTGACATAATATATCCATCTACTCACCTGTCTCCCTGACATAATATATCCACCTACTCACCTGTCTCCCTGACATAATATATCCACCTACTCACCTGTCTCCCCTGGCATAATATATCCACCTACTCACTTGTCTCCCTGACATAATATATCCACCTACTCACTTGTCACCCTGACATAATATATCCACCTACTCACTCACCAGAAATGTCGACCAGCTAATGCTCTTGCATACTATATATGGAGAAAATTCCTCAACCTGGCGAAGGTAATTGAGACAAAAATAATAAATGCAACTAATAAATTAGATGAGGTCTCTCATTATGTCCTCTAACTCCACTTGTCATGGGGTAACCAGGCTTACACATTCTTCTATACCGTTAACGGCTGAATTTCTACTTTTTAATACATTATCAACTGCTGTTGTTCACAGGTGCAGGGAGAGAGGTACTGGGCAGGCCGGGCAGGACACCTGAGTGTGCTGGCAGGTGATTAGGTTTCGGCTCTTGGTCCCGCCTCTTAGATTATTTTTTTCACTCAGCCGGTGTATTGGTTGGAATTTGGAACTGTGTATGAAATCTGCCTCCACCACCTGACTTCTCAGAGCATTCCATTTGCCTACGTCTATGACACACAATATATATTCTTGTAATGTCACTCTCTTCCCTTGTTCGACTATGGCACTTGTTAAATAATCTGTCCTTGTCTGCCCTAGTTCACGAACATTGTGTATATTCCTGCCATTTCCAAATACTGTATTATGTCTTTTCTGAAGCTTTTCCTCTTAAATTACACCTCTTTGTTCTGACTAATATTACGACAAATTTCTGAACTCTAAGTTCATTTAGTGTTTAACTAGATACGGACTCCTCGCTGAAGCTGCGTATTTGAGGAATAGTCTGACATATGTTGTCTGAAAGGTCCTAAATGATTTCTTACTCAGATACTAACAGTAGTTCTTCTGCTGGCCAATCTATCATGATAGAGCAACGTGATAGACCAGTCTATCGTGAGTCCATCACTAGTATTGTAGTGATGGGCTCACGATAGTATTGTAGGTCACCATCACTAATAATGTAGTGTAGGTCACCATCACTAATATTGTAGTGTAGGTCACCATCACTAATATTGAAGTGTAGGTCACCATCACTGCTATCGTAGTGAGCCACTAGGGAGTCACTATCACTACTATCGTAGTGAACAACTAGGGAGTCACTATCACTGCTATCGTAGTGAGCCACTAGGGAGTCACTATCACTGCTATCGTAGTGAGACACTAGGGAGTCACTATCACTGCTATCGTAGTGAGACACTAGGGAGTCACTATCACTGTTATCGTAGTGAGCCACTAGGGAGTCACTATCACTGCTATCGTAGTGAGCCACTAGGGAGTCACTATCACTGCTATCGTAGTGAGACACTAGGGAGTCACTATCACTGCTATCGTAGTGAGACACTAGGGAGTCACTATCACTGCCATTATAGCATAGACTGCACTCACTGCTATCGTAGTGAGCCACTAGGGAGTCACTATCACTGCTATCGTAGTGAGACACTAGGGAGTCACTATCACTGCCATTATAGCGTAGACTGCACTCACTGCTATCGTAGTGAGCCACTAGGGAGTCACTATCACTGCCATCGTAGTGAGCCACTAGGGAGTCACTATCACTGCTATCGTAGTGAGCCACTAGGGAGTCACTATCACTACTATCGTAGTGAACAACTAGGGAGTCACTATCACTGCTATCGTAGTGAGCCACTAGGGAGTCACTATCACTACTATCGTAGTGAACAACTAGGGAGTCACTATCACTGTTATCGTAGTGAGCCACTAGGGAGTCACTATCACTGCTATCGTAGTGAGCCACTAGGGAGTCACTATCACTGCTATCGTAGTGAGCCACTAGGGAGTCACTATCACTACTATCGTAGTGAGCCACTAGGGAGTCACTATCACTACTATCGTAGTGAGCCACTAGGGAGTCACTATCACTACTATCGTAGTGAGCCACTAGGGAGTCACTATCACTACTATCGTAGTGAGCCACTAGGGAGTCACTATCACTGTCATTATAGCGTAGACTGCACTCACTGCTATCGTAGTGAGCCACTAGGGAGTCACTATCACTGCTATCGTAGTGAGCCACTAGGGAGACACTATCACTGCTATCGTAGTGAGACACTAGGGAGTCACTATCACTGCCATTATAGCGTAGACTGCACTCACTGCTATCGTAGTGAGCCACTAGGGAGTCACTATCACTACTATCGTAGTGAGCCACTAGGGAGTCACTATCACTGCTATCGTACTGAGCCACTAGGGAGTCACTATCACTGCTATCGTAGTGAGCCACTAGGGAGTCACTATCACTACTATCGTAGTGAGCCACTAGGGAGTCACTATCACTGCTATCGTAGTGAGCCACTAGGGAGTCACTATCACTGCTATCGTAGTGAGCCACTAGGGAGTCACTATCACTGCCATTATAGCGTAGACTGCACTCACTGCTATCGTAGTGAGCCACTAGGGAGTCACTATCACTGCCATTATAGCGTAGACTGCACTCACTGCTATCTAGAGCCATAACAGTGCCGCTAAAACCACTCTTTCATCGTTACACAACTCCAGTGTGAACAATGAAGATATATCCGGTGAGGTCCATACCACTGGGGGCCGCTTGCCAGACAATACAAGCCCCGCCAATATGATAACACATTACTGAGGAATGCAATCACTTCCAATTTAAGCCCGGGTGAATTAAAAGTTTGGTCTGAATTCCAAAAAACAATTTATAACCGAGATTAAACGATGCAGCTAAAACCCACTCTAAAAGCACATGGGATGATGGTGGTCAGGTTGTATAGTTCCCTGTATATTCCTATATTCCCAGTGGGAAGTGGCAGGGGGTGGTCCAGATGGCGTTTCACCATGGGTTCTGAGAGAATGTGCATCTGAGCTCAGCATTCTACTTCACCTGATCTTTCAGGCATCCCTGTGTACAGGAGTCGTAGCAGACGTGTGGAAACAGGCTAACATAGTTCCAATCTACAAAAGTGGCAGCAGGGAAGACCCCCTCAATTATAGACCTGTATCATTGACAAGTGTAATAGTGAAAGTATTGGAAAAACTAATCAAAACTAAATGGGTAGAACACCTGGAGAGAAATGATATAATATCAGACAGACAGTATGGTTTTCGATCTGAAAGATCCTGTGTATCGAATTTACTCAGTTTCTATGATCGAGCCACAGAGATATTACAGGAAAGAGATGGTTGGGTTGACTGCATCTATCTGGACCTAAAAAAGGCTTTCGACAGAGTTCCACATAAGAGGTTGTTCTGGAAACTGAAAAATATTGGAGGGGTGACAGGTAAGCTTCTAACATGGATGAAAAATTTTCTGATAGAAAAATGAGGGCAGTGATCAGAGGCAATGTATCGGACTGGAGAAATGTCACAAGTGGAGTACCACAGGGTTCAGTTCTTGCACCAGTGATGTTTCTTGTCTACATAAATGATCTACCAGTTGGTATACAGAATTATATGAACATGTTTGCTGATGATGCTAAGATAATAGGAAGGATAAGAAACTTAGATGATTGTCATGCCCTTCAAGATGACCTGGACAAAATAAGTATATGGAGCACCACTTGGCAAATGGAATTTAATGTTAATAAATGTCATGTTATGGAATGTGGCTAGGAGAACATAGACCCCACACAACCTATATATTATGTGAGAAATCTTTAAAGAATTCTGATAAAGAAAGAGATCTAGGGGTGGTTCTAGATAGAAAACTATCACCTGAGGACCACATAAAGAATATTGTGCGAGGAGCCTATGCCACGCTTTCTAACTTCAGAATTGCTTTTAAATACATGGATGGCGATATACTGAAGAAATTGTTCAGGACTTTTGTTAGGCCAAAGCTAGAATATGCAGCGGTTGTTTGGCGCCCATATCATAAGAAGCACATCAACAAACTGGAAAAAGTGCAAATACATGCCACTAAGTGGCTCCCAGAACTGAAGGGCAAGAGCTACGAGGAGAGATTAGAGGCATTAAATATGCAAAAACCATAAGACAGAAGAAAAGGAGGTGATATGATCACTACATACAAAATAGTAACAGGAATTGATAAAATCGATAGGGAAGATTTCCTGAGACCTGGAACTTTAAGAACAAGAGGTCATAGATTTAAACTAGCTAAACACAGATGCCGAAGAAATAAAAGAAAATTCACTTTCGCAAACAGACTGCTAGACGGTTGGAACAAGTTAGGTGAGAAGGTGGTGGAGGCCAAGACCGTCAGTAGTTTCAAAGCGTTATATGACAAAGAGTGCTGGGAAGACGGGACACCACGAGCGTAGCTCTCATCTTGTAACTACACTTAGGTAATTACACGCACAGTGATGAAGTGGAGGTTGACTCCATACACAGTTTCAAGTGTAGATATGATAGAACCCAATAGGCTTTGGAACGTGTACACCTGTTGATTGAGGGTTGAGAGGCGAGACCAAAGAGTCAGAGCTCAACCCTCGCAAGCACAAATAGGTGAGTACAAATTGGTGAGTACACATACACACACACCACACACACACTCACACTAACATACTCAAGCACTCCCATACATGCACACAAACACACACCAACACACAAACATATCTACACAACAAGTGTAGATATGATAGAGCCCAGTAGGCTCAGGAACCTGTACATTAGTTGATTGACAGTTGAGAGACAGGACCAAAGAGCCAGAGTTCAACCCCCGCAAGCACAACTAGGTAAGTACACACACACACACACACACACACACACACACACACACACACACACACACACACACACACACACACACACACACAGGCAGGAGGCAGGCAGTACGGCGGTCAGGGAGCAAGTGTAGGACGTGCGTTCCGCGAATTACTTCAATATTCTTGGGATATTTACGTACCAGTGAGACCAAAACATAGTTTTTGGTCATATGAAGGGTACAGCAACGCAGTGATAACGCACCATAGTGAATTCTTATAACGTTTGATAAGAAAAAAAAATTGAAAAAGAACGAGATTGTGACAAGACGGTGGCACCAGAGGCCTGAGAAGGGAAGAACTTGGACCACCACGTGGGAGGACCTCTGGCGGGGACGTCAACAATTAAGGTGGACATCGCTTCATAAATCACCTAATTGTGCTGTGGGATGCTTACTCGGAGGTGAGTGCCTCTCAAAGTCTGTCATACAAGGTGTACAGTGTTTTTTATATAGTATTTAGCTTTGAACATATGGTCAGCTGGTGGAGTAATATATGGTCAGCTGGTGGAGTAATATATGGTCAGCTGGTGGTGTAATATATGGTCAGCTGGTGGTGTAATATATGGTCAGCTGGTGGTGTAATATATGGTCAGCTGGTGGAGTAATATATGGTCAGCTGGTGGAGTAATATATGGTCAGCTGGTGGTGTAATATATGGTCAGCTGGTGGAGTAATATATGGTCAGCTGGTGGTGTAATATATGGTCAGCTGGTGGTGTAATATATGGTCAGCTGGTGGAGTAATATATGGTCAGCTGGTGGTGTAATATATGGTCAGCTGGTGGAGTAATATATGGTCAGCTGGTGGTGTAATATATGGTCAGCTGGTGGAGTAATATATGGTCAGCTGGTGGAGTAATATATGGTCAGCTGGTGGAGTAATATATGGTCAGCTGGTGGTGTAATATATGGTCAGCTGGTGGAGTAATATATGGTCAGCTGGTGGTGTAATATATGGTCAGCTGGTGGAGTAATATATGGTCAGCTGGTGGTGTAATATATGGTCAGCTGGTGGAGTAATATATGGTCAGCTGGTGGTGTAATATATGGTCAGCTGGTGGAGTAATATATGGTCAGCTGGTGGTGTAATATATGGTCAGCTGGTGGAGTAATATATGGTCAGCTGGTGGAGTAATATATGGTCAGCTGGTGGTGTAATATATGGTCAGCTGGTGGAGTAATATATGGTCAGCTGGTGGAGTAATATATGGTCAGCTGGTGGTGTAATATATGGTCAGCTGGTGGAGTAATATATGGTCAGCTGGTGGAGTAATATATGGTCAGCTGGTGGTGTAATATATGGTCAGCTGGTGGAGTAATATATGGTCAGCTGGTGGAGTAATATATGGTCAGCTGGTGGTGTAATATATGGTCAGCTGGTGGAGTAATATATGGTCAGCTGGTGGTGTAATATATGGTCAGCTGGTGGAGTAATATATGGTCAGCTGGTGGTGTAATATATGGTCAGCTGGTGGAGTAATATATGGTCAGCTGGTGGAGTAATATATGGTCAGCTGGTGGAGTAATATATGGTCAGCTGGTGGTGTAATATATGGTCAGCTGGTGGAGTAATATATGGTCAGCTGGTGGTGTAATATATGGTCAGCTGGTGGAGTAATATATGGTCAGCTGGTGGAGTAATATATGGTCAGCTGGTGGTGTAATATATGGTCAGCTGGTGGTGTAATATATGGTCAGCTGGTGGTGTAATATATGGTCAGCTGGTGGAGTAATATATGGTCAGCTGGTGGTGTAATATATGGTCAGCTGGTGGAGTAATATATGGTCAGCTGGTGGAGTAATATATGGTCAGCTGGTGGAGTAATATATGGTCAGCTGGTGGTGTAATATATGGTCAGCTGGTGGAGTAATATATGGTCAGCTGGTGGTGTAATATATGGTCAGCTGGTGGAGTAATATATGGTCAGCTGGTGGAGTAATATATGGTCAGCTGGTGGTGTAATATATGGTCAGCTGGTGGTGTAATATATGGTCAGCTGGTGGTGTAATATATGGTCAGCTGGTGGAGTAATATATGGTCAGCTGGTGGAGTAATATATGGTCAGCTGGTGGAGTAATATATGGTCAGCTGGTGGTGTAATATATGGTCAGCTGGTGGTGTAATATATGGTCAGCTGGTGGTGTAATATATGGTCAGCTGGTGGTGTAATATATGGTCAGCTGGTGGAGTAATATATGGTCAGCTGGTGGTGTAATATATGGTCAGCTGGTGGTGTAATATATGGTCAGCTGGTGGTGTAATATATGGTCAGCTGGTGGTGTAATATATGGTCAGCTGGTGGAGTAATATATGGTCAGCTGGTGGTGTAATATATGGTCAGCTGGTGGAGTAATATATGGTCAGCTGGTGGAGTAATATATGGTCAGCTGGTGGAGTAATATATGGTCAGCTGGTGGAGTAATATATGGTCAGCTGGTGGTGTAATATATGGTCAGCTGGTGGTGTAATATATGGTCAGCTGGTGGTGTAATATATGGTCAGCTGGTGGAGTAATATATGGTCAGCTGGTGGTGTAATATATGGTCAGCTGGTGGAGTAATATATGGTCAGCTGGTGGAGTAATATATGGTCAGCTGGTGGTGTAATATATGGTCAGCTGGTGGAGTAATATATGGTCAGCTGGTGGAGTAATATATGGTCAGCTGGTGGAGTAATATATGGTCAGCTGGTGGAGTAATATATGGTCAGCTGGTGGTGTAATATATGGTCAGCTGGTGGAGTAATATATGGTCAGCTGGTGGTGTAATATATGGTCAGCTGGTGGAGTAATATATGGTCAGCTGGTGGAGTAATATATGGTCAGCTGGTGGTGTAATATATGGTCAGCTGGTGGAGTAATATATGGTCAGCTGGTGGAGTAATATATGGTCAGCTGGTGGTGTAATATATGGTCAGCTGGTGGTGTAATATATGGTCAGCTGGTGGAGTAATATATGGTCAGCTGGTGGAGTAATATATGGTCAGCTGGTGGAGTAATATATGGTCAGCTGGTGGAGTAATATATGGTCAGCTGGTGGTGTAATATATGGTCAGCTGGTGGAGTAATATATGGTCAGCTGGTGGAGTAATATATGGTCAGCTGGTGGTGTAATATATGGTCAGCTGGTGGAGTAATATATGGTCAGCTGGTGGAGTAATATATGGTCAGCTGGTGGTGTAATATATGGTCAGCTGGTGGAGTAATATATGGTCAGCTGGTGGAGTAATATATGGTCAGCTGGTGGAGTAATATATGGTCAGCTGGTGGTGTAATATATGGTCAGCTGGTGGAGTAATATATGGTCAGCAGGTGGAGTAATATATGGTCAGCTGGTGGTGTAATATATGGTCAGCTGGTGGAGTAATATATGGTCAGCTGGTGGTGTAATATATGGTCAGCTGGTGGAGTAATATATGGTCAGCTGGTGGAGTAATATATGGTCAGCTGGTGGTGTAATATATGGTCAACTGGTGGTGTAATATATGGTCAGCTGGTGGAGTAATATATGGTCAGCTGGTGGAGTAATATATGGTCAGCTGGTGGTGTAATATATGGTCAGCTGGTGGAGTAATATATGGTCAGCTGGTGGAGTAATATATGGTCAGCTGGTGGTGTAATATATGGTCAGCTGGTGGTGTAATATATGGTCAGCTGGTGGTGTAATATATGGTCAGCTGGTGGAGTAATATATGGTCAGCTGGTGGTGTAATATATGGTCAGCTGGTGGAGTAATATATGGTCAGCTGGTGGTGTAATATATGGTCAGCTGGTGGAGTAATATATGGTCAGCTGGTGGTGTAATATATGGTCAGCTGGTGGAGTAATATATGGTCAGCTGGTGGAGTAATATATGGTCAGCTGGTGGTGTAATATATGGTCAGCTGGTGGAGTAATATATGGTCAGCTGGTGGTGTAATATATGGTCAGCTGGTGGAGTAATATATGGTCAGCTGGTGGAGTAATATATGGTCAGCTGGTGGTGTAATATATGGTCAGCTGGTGGAGTAATATATGGTCAGCTGGTGGAGTAATATATGGTCAGCTGGTGGTGTAATATATGGTCAGCTGGTGGAGTAATATATGGTCAGCTGGTGGAGTAATATATGGTCAGCTGGTGGTGTAATATATGGTCAGCTGGTGGAGTAATATATGGTCAGCTGGTGGTGTAATATATGGTCAGCTGGTGGTTTAATATATGGTCAGCTGGTGGTGTAATATATGGTCAGCTGGTGGTGTAATATATGGTCAGCTGGTGGTGCAATATATGGTCAGCTGGTGGAGTAATATATGGTCAGCTGGTGGTGTAATATATGGTCAGCTGGTGGTGTAATATATGGTCAGCTGGTGGTGTAATATATGGTCAGCTGGTGGTGTAATATATGGTCAGCAGGTGGTGTAATATATGGTCAGCTGGTGGAGTAATATATGGTCAGCTGGTGGAGTAATATATGGTCAGCTGGTGGTGTAATATATGGTCAGCTGGTGGTTTAATATATGGTCAGCTGGTGGTGTAATATATGGTCAGCTGGTGGTGTAATATATGGTCAGCTGGTGGTGCAATATATGGTCAGCTGGTGGAGTAATATATGGTCAGCTGGTGGTGTAATATATGGTCAGCTGGTGGTGTAATATATGGTCAGCTGGTGGTGTAATATATGGTCAGCTGGTGGTGTAATATATGGTCAGCTGGTGGTGTAATATATGGTCAGCAGGTGGTGTAATATATGGTCAGCTGGTGGAGTAATATATGGTCAGCTGGTGGAGTAATATATGGTCAGCTGGTGGTGTAATATATGTTCAGCTGGTGGTGTAATATATGGTCAGCTGGTATAGTTATATATGGTCAGCTGGTGGAGTAATATATGGTCAGCTGGTGGAGTAATATATGGTCAGCTGGTGGTGTAATATATGGTCAGCTGGTGGTGTAATATATGGTCAGCTGGTGGTGTAATATATGGTCAGCTGGTGGTGTAATATATGGTCAGCTGGTGGTGTAATATATGGTCAGCTGGTGGTGTAATATATGGTCAGCTGGTGGAGTAATATATGGTCAGCTGGTGGAGTAACATATGGTCAGCTGGTGGAGTAATGTATGGTCAGCTGGTGGTGTAATATATGGTCAGCTGGTGTAATATATGGTCAGCTGGTGGAGTAATATATGGTCAGCTGGTGGAGTAATATATGGTCAGCTGGTGGAGTAATGTATGGTCAGCTGTTAGAGTAATATATGGTCAGCTGTTGGAGTAATATATGGTCAGCTGGTGGAGTAATGTATGGTCAGCTGGTGGAGTAATATATGGTCAGCTGGCGGTGTAATATATGGTCAACTGGTGGAGTAATGTAGGGTCAGCTGGTGGAGTAATGTATGGTCAGCTGGTGGAGTAATATATGGTCAGCTGGCGGTGTAATATATGGTCAACTGGTGGAGTAATGTAGGGTCAGCTGGTGGAGTAATGTATGGTCAGCTGGTGGAGTAATATATGGTCAAACAGCCCAAGTCATGAAATGTACACTTCAGGTGTTGGAGAGTGAGAGATCGGTGGTAATATGCAGCTGACCAGAGCATGAAAGAGAGAAATATGGAAAGAAAACAGAATAAAATATCAGATTTTACATAAAGTTCAGGTCGCAGATGCAACAAGGAAAACACAGGGTTTCTGTAGGCTAGGGAAGTTTGAAAGAGGAAGAAATCTCCCAGTGAAAGTTGTTTTCATGAAGATCAACCTAATCAAATAGTGACAAACAAGAGATAGATGAGGAAAGAGGAAAATTACCTTGCAGTTTTTATTAGAGTGGACATGTTTAAGGAGGAAAAGGAGGTGGGAAAGAGACTCAGAGATGAAAAACAAATGAGAAATGCAAGGAGACCAGACAATGACATTAACAGGGGATCATATGAAGCAAATCTGCAACAGGCAGTAAAACACAGGGGAAGTAGTGGGGCAGACCAGTGTAACAGTGCAATAGTGAGTACTATAGTGGGAGACAGTAAAACTGCCCAGCCTAGTGGAGCATCGACACGAATGAGTAGGTAAGAATGACTGGCTCACCTCCCCACCCCACCCCATGACAGTCACGGAACTGCAACCACATGAACACCCTTTCCCGGTGAAAAAAGCAGCCCAGTTGTCGTTAGTAGCATAAAAGTTATGTATACACATGCAGATGGAATTGCAAATAAAGGAGTAGCAGGAATGGGTGGAAGAAGTACAACTGCACATGATTGCGATAACAGAAAGAAATCTGACAAGTGTTAGAGGAAATGTAATCTTCCCAGGAAGGTATTAAGTAATAAGAAGAGATAAGGAGTACCGAGGTGGTGTAGCTCTGTCACTAGTCCTACAGTGGTGCTTTGAAGAAGTAAAACAAGCGGAGAGGTGACGCTCAAGAGTATATACTTGGAATAGCAACAGTGGAAGGTATGAAGATAGTGGTAGCAGTGATTTATAATCCCCCACCAAACAATAGTTGGCCTCGGGAAGATGACGACCGATGCAGTGGGAATTGTCTAAAGGCAATGGGAAACACAGCCACAGTAACTAGGGGGAACATGACCTAAAATCATAATATTGATGGAGTTCGACCATTTAGAAATAGACTGGATAAATAAGGATCCCCACGCGGGTGATGAGACAAGGAGAGCAGAACTAATAGACAACGTAAACAAATATTTCTTAATTTGTTGGTTCTGTGTACACGTCACAGAACCAACACAAGTAAGAAAAGACGATCCACTATCAACACTGTACATGGTGTTTCCCCAAGATGCAGCACTTGTTGCTCAAATAATAGTATGCCTCTAGGAGAGAGCGACAACTGAATGGTCACACTTGAAGGAATAGTGGAGCCGAAGGAATTGGTTACACAAAGAAACCGGTTAAAAACGAAAAGACATTACAGACGTGGGGGACTGCAACAGGCTGAGGGATATTCGATGGGAAATGGAAATGGAAGGGAAGGTAGCAAATGACGTGATGGAATTCATCTGCTGGGAAATGTGCCGATCCCAAAGAACAGTTAATATCACTCATGAAGTAAGTGGATGAAGAGTGTTCCCCTGAGAGAGAACAGACACACAGGACTATAGGGAGGCACTAAACAGAACCAGAAATTTATTCAACGGAGTTTGGAGAGAAGGTGAGAGGCAAATGACATAGCTACAAAAGCAAGGGAATAGCCAAAGCTGTTTTATAGGCATATAAGTGTGAGGAAAACGACCGTGCGAGACCATGTACTCAGACTGAGGAAACAATGGGGAGCTCTCACAGAGAATAATAAGGAGGTATGTGGGGAACTCAACTAAAGATTTCAGAAGATCTTTACATTAGAAGCAATGAAGAGACCAAGATTGCAAAATAAAAGGCTGGTGTAAATACTGGATGGCATTGTAGTGACTGTAGAAGTGGTGAGAATAATCCATGAGGAACTAGCTGTGACATAATGAGTGGGACCAGACATAATCTCACCATGGCTCCTCAAAGAGGCTGCAAATTTTAGACCCTGCTTCTAAAATTGTTAATAAAATGCTTGAGACAGGAAACCTCCCAGTTGTCTGGAAAGAGGCTAGTGTAGTGCTAATAATGTAGTGCTGGAGAAAGTAATCACAACGAGAATGGTGGAGCATCTGGACAGGAGCGACTATATGACAAAATTGCAGCATGAATTTAGAAATGGAAAATCCTGTCTGACAAAACTGATCAGGTTTTATGAAAAAGTTACTAAAATAAGACAGGAAAAAGAAAGCTGGGTAGACTGCATTGTTTTAGACTGTCAAAAGATATTTGACACTGTCCTCCGTGAAAGACTGTCACACTACATGGAGACGCGGGCTGGGATAACTGGGAAAACATTGACCTCGGTAAGGGAGTACCTGAAGGACAGAAAGCAAAGAGTCACAGTCAGAGAGGAGGTTCCAAGCTGGAGGTTGATTGGTTCTAGTAACAAATTCTACCAACAAATGGTTGCTAGAATTTAATCCCAACAAGTCTAAGATACTGAAGATGGGAATGGGTGAGGGGATCAGAAAGCATCTACATCATATAGAGAGGGCAGCGACAGGAATCAGAAAGAAAGTCTTTGGAGTGGATATAATTCCGACACTCACACCAGAGACAAACATAAACATAACAACATCAGCAGCATGTGAGACGATGGCAAATATAAGATCATCGTTCAGAAACTTAAATCGGAACCCCTTCAAGGCAATCTACATCACATTTGTTCGACCAATACTGGTATATGCATCACTGGCATAGAGTCCTCGTGAAGCATAAATTAAGCCAAAGTTGAAAAAGTACAAAGGTTTGCGACAAGACTGGTGCCAGAGCTAAGAGGGTTAAGCTAATGGGAATAAATCTCAAAACCCTAGAAACAATACCAAAATGATAGAAGGCACAGACGGGATATGATCACAACATCCAAGATACTGAGAGGAATAGATAAGGTGGAGAAGGATTTCCTCAGCAGATTGTGAAAAAAGTTAGGCAAGACGACAAAGCTGAAAGCTGGAAACGCAAATGAGCCGAAGAGACGTATGAAAATACTTGTAGCCTGTACGGGTAGTCAACAAGTGGAATGCTCTAAAGGAGCATGCTCTAAAAGAGCATGCTCTAAAAGCTCTAAAAGAGGAAGTTGTGGAAGCCGCCTCCTTCCTCAACTTTAAGGCCATCTCCCACAAAGCAATTGTAAGTCATAATAGTTTAATTGACACGCAACATGTACAAGACAAGTTGGCGGGGCATAAAGAACTACACCACACTTTCCCTTAGACACTGATAGGTAAGTACAAATAGGTAGGTACATCCTCACGCTTGAACTATAAGTACATATGTACACATCCTCACACATGTAGCTGTACCTACATGTACAACTCCTCAGGTTTGTAAACACATAACTGTATACATACTCACGCTTGTACTAACCTTATTTGTACACTTTCTCAAGCTTAAAATGTAAGTACATGTACATATCCCTCATATTTGTACTGTACCTACAAGTACACCTCACACTTGTACTACACCTACAAGTACACATCACACTTGTACTACACCTACAAGTACACATCACACTTGTACTACACCTACAAGTACACCTCACACTTGTACTACACCTACAAGTACACCTCACACTTGTACTACACCTACAAGTACACCTCACACTTGTACTACACCTACAAGTACACCTCACACTTGTACTACACCTACAAGTACACCTCACACTTGTACTACACCTACAAGTACACCTCACGCTTGTACTACACCTACAAGTACACCTCACACTTGTACTACACCTACAAGTACACCTCACACTTGTACTACACCTACAAGTACACCTCACACTTGTACTACACCTACAAGTACACCTCACACTTGTACTACACCTACAAGTACACCTCACACTTGTACTACACCTACAAGTACACCTCACACTTGTACTACACCTACAAGTACACCTCACACTTGTACTACACCTACAAGTACACCTCACACTTGTACTACACCTACAAGTACACCTCACACTTGTACTACACCTACAAGTACACCTCACACTTGTACTACACCTACAAGTACACCTCACACGTGTACTACACCTACAAGTACACCTCACACTTGTACTACACCTACAAGTACACCTCACGCTTGTACTACACCTACAAGTACACCTCACACTTGTACTACACCTACAAGTACACCTCACACTTGTACTACACCTACAAGTACACCTCACACTTGTACTACACCTACAAGTACACCTCACACGTGTACTACACCTACAAGTACACCTCACACTTGTACTACACCTACAAGTACACCTCACACTTGTACTACACCTACAAGTACACCTCACACTTGTACTACACCTACAAGTACACCTCACACTTGTACTACACCTACAAGTACACCTCACACTTGTACTACACCTACAAGTACACCTCACACTTGTACTACACCTACAAGTACACCTCACACTTGTACTACACCTACAAGTACACCTCACACGTATACTACACCTACAAGTACACCTCACACTTGTAATACACCTACAAGTACACCTCACGCTTGTACTACACCTACAAGTACACCTCACACTTGTACTACACCTACAAGTACACCTCACACTTGTACTACACCTACAAGTACACCTCACACGTGTACTACACCTACAAGTACACCTCACACGTGTACTACACCTACAAGTACACCTCACACTTGTACTACACCTACAAGTACACCTCACACTTGTACTACACCTACAAGTACACCTCACACTTGTACTACACCTACAAGTACACCTCACACTTGTACTACACCTACAAGTACACCTCACACTTGTACTACACCTACAAGTACACCTCACACTTGTACTACACCTACAGGTACACCTCACACTTGTACTACACCTACAAGTACACCTCACACTTGTACTACACCTACAAGTACACCTCACACTTGTACTACACCTACAGGTACACCTCACACTTGTACTACACCAACAAGTACACCTCACACTTGTACTACACCTACAAGTACACCTCACACTTGTACTACACCTACGTGTACACCTCACACTTGTACTACACCAACAAGTACACCTCACACTTGTACTACACCTACAAGTACACCTCACACTTGTACTACACCTACAGGTACACCTCACACTTGTACTACACCAACAAGTACACCTCACACTTGTACTACACCTACAAGTACACCTCACACTTGTACTACACCTACAGGTACACCTCACACTTGTACTACACCAACAAGTACACCTCACACTTGTACTACACCTACAAGTACACCTCACACTTGTACTACACCTACAGGTACACCTCACACGTGTACTACACCTACAAGTACACCTGCTCACAGTAGACTTCCTTATTCACCACACTAAAACGCTAACTATAAATTATCATTTGTTTGATGTTGTTAATGACTTCCATTTAAACACTTTATTAACTAAATGTAATATTTATTATTAGTAGCTGAATGTATCAGTTAATATTTTGTTGAGCAGGTGAAGGTTGTGATGCGTCCTTGTAGCACGCATCGTCTTTAACGCTCCTCCCGCAGGAAGATCATCTGGGTAAGAGCAGCAGCAGCAGCAGCCCGATATAAA
>NC_091152.1:45054097-45146597 GCF_040958095.1 Procambarus clarkii
ACCACCACAACCATGATCATCACCACAACCATGACCACCACCACAACCATAATCATCACCACAAACATGACCACCACCACAACCATGATCATCACCACAACCATGACCATCACAACAACCATGACCACCACCACAACCATGACCACCACCACAACCATGACCATCACCCACAACCATGACCATCACCACAAACATGACCACCACCACAACCATGACCATCACAACCATGACCACCACCACAACCATGACCACCACCACAACCATGATCATCACCACAACCATGACCACCACCACAACCATGACCACCACCACAACCATGATCATCACCACAACCATGACCACCACCACAACCATGATCATCACCACAACCATGACCACCACCACAACCATGATCATCACCATAACCATGACCACCACCACAACCATGACCATCACCCACAACCATGACCACCACCACAACCATGACCACCACCACAACCATGACCACCACCACAACCATGACCACCACCACAACCATGACCACCACCACAACCATGATCATCACCAAAACCATGACCACCACCACAACCATGACCACCACCCACAACCATGACCATCACCAAAACCATGATCATCACCACAACTATGACCATCACCACAACCATGACCATCACCCACAACCATGACCATCACCACAACCATGATCATCACCACAACCATGATCATCACAACAACCATGACCATCACCACAACCATGACCGTCACCCACAACCATGACCATCACCCACAACCATGATCATCACCACAACAATGATCATCACCCACAACCATGATCATCACCACAACCATGATCATCACCACAACCATGATCATCACCACAACCATGACCATCACCACAACCATGATCTTCACCCACAACCATGATCATCACCACAACCATGATCATCACCACAACCATGATCATCACCACAACCATGACCATCACCACAACCATGATCATCACCACAACCATGATCATCACCACAACTATGATCATCACCACAACCATGATCATCACCCACAACCATGATCATCACCACAACCATGATCATCACCACAACCATGATCATCACCACAACCATGATCATCACCCACAACCATGATCACCACCACAACCATGACATCACCACAACCATGATCACACCCACAACCATGATCATCACCACAACCATGATCATCACACAAACCATGACGATCACCACAACATGCACTCACACAACCAGACCAATCACCACAAACCATGATCATCACCACAACCATGACATCACCCACAACCAGACCATCACCACAACCATGACCATCACCACAACCATGACCATCACCACAACCATGATCATCACCACAACCATGACCATCCACCACAACCATGATCATCACCACAACCATGATCATCACCACAACCATGATCATCACCACAAACCATGATCATCACCACAACCATGACCATCCACCACAACCATGATCATCACCACAACATGACATCCACCCACAACCATGATCATCACCAAACCATGACCATCACCCACAACCAGACCATCACCCACAACCATGACCATCACCCACAACCATGACCATCACCACAACCATGACCATCACCACAACCATGATCACTCACCACAACCATGACATCACCACAACCATGATCATCACCCACAACCATGATCATCACCACAACCATGACCATCACCACAACCATGATCATCACCACAACCATGATCATCACCACAACCATGATCATCACCACAACCATGATCATCACCACAACCATGATCATCACCCACAACCATGATCATCACCACAACCATGATCATCACCCCACAACCATGATCATCACCACAACCATGACATCACCACAACCATGATCATCACCACAACCATGATCATCACCACAACCATGATCATCACCACAACCATGATCATCACCCACAACCATGATCATCACCACAACCATGATCATCACCCACAACCATGATCATCACCACAACCATGATCATCACCACAACCATGATCATCACCACAACCATGATCATCACCACAACCATGATCATCACCCACAACCATGATCATCACCACAACCATGATCATCACCACAACCATGATCATCACCACAACCATGACCATCACCCACAACCATGATCATCACCACAACCATGATCATCACCACAACCATGATCATCACCACAACCATGACCATCACCACAACCATGACATCACCACAACCATGATCATCACCCACAACCATGATCATCACCCACAACCATGATCCATCACCACAACCATGACCATCACCCACAACCATGACCATCACCCACAACCATGACCATCACCACAACCATGACCATCACCACAACCATGATCATCACCACAACCATGACCATCACCCACAACCATGACCATCACCCACAACCATGATCCATCACCACAACCATGACCATCACCACAACCATGATCATCACCACAACCATGACCATCACCCACAACCATGACCATCACCACAACCATGACCATCACCACAACCATGATCATCACCACAACCATGATCATCACCACAACCATGATCATCACCACAACCATGATCATCACCACAACCATGATCATCACCACAACCATGATCATCACCCACAACCATGATCATCACCACAACCATGACCATCACCCACAACCATGATCATCACCACAACCATGACCATCACCCACAACCATGATCATCACCACAACCATGACCATCACCACAACCATGACCATCACCACAACCATGATCATCACCACAACCATGATCATCACCACAACCATGACCATCACCACAACCATGATCATCACCACAACCATGATCATCACCACAACCATGATCATCACCACAACCATGATCATCACCACAACCATGATCATCACCACAACCATCATCACCCACAACCATGATCATCCACCACAACCATGATCATCACCACAACCATGATCATCACCACAACCATGATCATCACCCACAACCATGATCATCACCCACAACCATGATCATCACCACAACCATGATCATCACCACAACCATGACCATCACCCTCAACCATGACCATCACCCACAACCATGATCATCACCACAACCATGATCATCACCACAACCATGATCATCACCACAACCATGACCATCACCACAACCATGATCATCACCACAACCATGATCATCACCCACAACCATGATCATCACCACAACCATGACCATCACCCACAACCATGACCATCACCACAACCATGACCATCACCACAACCATGACCATCACCACAACCATGATCATCACCCACAACCATGACCATCACCACAACCATGACCATCACCACAACCATGACCATCACCCACAACCATGACCATCACCACAACCATGACCATCACCACAACCATGATCATCACCACAACCATGACCATCACCACAACCATGACCATCACCACAACCATGACCATCACCACAACCATGACCATCACCACAACCATGATCATCACCACAACCATGATCATCACCACAACCATGACCATCACCACAACCATGATCATCACCACAACCATGATCATCACCACAACCATGATCATCACCACAACCATGATCCATCACCACAACCATGATCATCACCCACAACCATGATCCATCACCACAACCATGATCATCACCACAACCATGACCATCACCCACAACCATGATCATCACCACAACCATGACCATCACCCACAACCATGACCATCACCCACAACCATGACCATCACCACAACCATGATCATCACCACAACCATGACCATCACCACAACCATGATCATCACCACAACCATGATCATCACCACAACCATGATCATCACCACAACCATGATCATCACCACAACCATGATCATCACCACAACCATCATCACCACAACCATGATCATCACCACAACCATGATCATCACCACAACCATGATCATCACCACAACCATGATCCATCACCACAACCATGATCATCACCACAACCATGATCATCACCACAACCATGATCATCACCACAACCATGACCATCACCCACAACCATGACCATCACCACAACCATGATCCATCACCCACAACCATGACCATCACCACAACCATGACCATCACCACAACCATGACCATCACCACAACCATGACCATCACCACAACCATGATCATCACCACAACCATGACCATCACACAACCATGACCATCACCACAACCATGACCATCACCACAACCATGACCATCACCACAACCATGACCATCACCACAACCATGATCATCACCACAACCATGACCATCACCACAACCATGACCATCACCACAACCATGACCATCACCACAACCATGACCATCACCACAACCATGACCATCACCACAACCATGACCATCACCACAACCATGACCATCACCACAACCATGACCATCACCACAACATGACCATCACCACAACCATGACCATCACCACAACCATGACCATCACCACAACCATGACCATCACCACAACCATGACCATCACCACAACCATGACCATCACCCACAACCATGACCATCACCACAACCATGACCATCATCACAACCATGACCATCACCACAACCATGACCGTCACCACAACCATGACCATCACCACAACCATGACCATCATCACAACCATGACCATCACCACAACCATGACCATCACCACAACCATGACCATCACCACAACCATTACCATCACCACAACCATGACCATCACCACAACCATGACCATCACCACAACCATGACCATCACCACAACCATGATCATCACCACAACCATGACCATCACCACAACCATGACCATCACCACAACCATGATCATCACCACAACCATGACCATCACCACAACCATGACCATCACCACAACCATGATCATCACCACAACCATGACCATCACCACAACCATGACCATCACCACAACCATGACCATCACCACAACCATGACCATCACCACAACCATGACCATCACCACAACCATGACCATCACCACAACCATGACCATCACCACAACCATGATCATCACCACAACCATGACCATCACCACAACCATGATCATCACCCACAACCATGATCATCACCATAACCATGACCATCACCACAACCATGACCATCACCACAACCATGATCATCACCACAACCATGATCATCACCACAACTATGACCATCACCACAACCATGACCATCACCACAACCATGACCATCACCACAACCATGACCATCACCACAACCATGACCATCACCACAAAATTGTGAATTACGAGGTTCTTGATAAACAACCATGACCATCACCCACAACCGTGACTATCATTACAACCATGACCATCACCACAACCATGACCATCACCACAACCATGACCATCACCACAACCATGACCATTACAACAACCATGACCATCACCACAACCATGACCATCACCACAACCATGATCATCACCACAACCATGACCATTACAACAACCATGACCATCACCCACAACCATGACCATCACCACAACCATGACCATCACCACAACCATGACCATCACCACAACCATGACCATTACAACAACCATGACCATCACCACAACCATGATCATCACCCACAACCATGACCATCACCACAACCATGATCATCACCACAACCATGACCATTACAACAACCATGACCATCACCCACAACCATGACCATCACCACAACCATGACCATCACCACAACCATGACCATCACCACAACCATGACCATCACCACAACCATGACCATCACCACAACCATGACCATCACCACAACCATGATCATCACCACAACCATGACCATCACCACAACCATGACCATCACCACAACCATGATCATCACCACAACCATGACCATCACCACAACCATGACCATCACCACAACCATGACCATCACCACAACCATGACCATCACAACAACCATGACCATCACCACAACCATGACCATCACCACAACCATGACCATCACCACAACCATGACCATCACCACAACCATGACCATCACCACAACCATGACCATCACCACAACCATGACCATCACCACAACCATGACCATCACCACAACCATGATCATCACCACAACCATGACCATCACCACAACCATGACCATCACCACAACCATGACCATCACCTACAACCATGACCATCACCACAACCATGACCATCACCACAACCATGACCATCACCACAACCATGACCATCACCACAACCATGATCATCACCACAACCATGACCATCACCACAACCATGACCATCACCACAACCATGACCATCACCACAACCATGACCATCACCACAACCATGACCATCACCACAACCATGATCATCACCACAACCATGATCATCACCACAAACTTGTGAATTACGAGGTTCTTGATAAACAACCTTAACCGAAATAAAATGAAATAATAAAAGAAATTAAACATATAAATATTAATTTTAATCTCATATTTTTAATTATTTTTAATTATTTTTTGCTTATTAATTTTTTCATAAAGCCAGTAACTTTACAGTGTATTGTAAAGCTACTGATATTCTATACCAGTACGATACATTGCAATAATATCGTAACAGTTAATTAGAATTTCAAAGCAGATCTTTCTCAAGCCTGTGTGTAGTATTTTATACAGTAGAATAGTATGTCACTCTCTCCTGTCCAAGTGATGTACGAGGAGAGTATACTTAGTAGTGTGTGTATTAGGTCAGTTACCAATACTTCACTGTCTAACGTTGCACGGCTATTGGTTAATGACATATACAGCAGCACTGGTAGTTGTTGCCTGTTAATGGTCCCTGGTTGTTGCTTTTTATATATGGTAATAAATGGGGTTTCGGGTGGTGCCCAGGATAGTCTGTCAGTTCCCCTCAACCCCCCCATTCCACCCCACCTCTCCCGCCCCACTCTCTCCTACCCATTTTCCCCATCCATTCCCATTTCCAGTCTGCCCTCCAATCTCGAACAGACAGACACATTTCCATCCATAAAAGAGAATGTCTGGCTGTGTCTGTCCAAGGATGGTACCGGACACTTAGCGCTAGCTTCACTCAACATTACAGGGTGAAGGGTCTGGGGTACTGGACGGACATAGGCTGGTCGGCGTCGCCACAATTGAAGAGAGAGCAGAGTGCTACGGTGGTTTACTGATCCTCACCACGATTTTTGGGTCGCCGACTGTGCCTGGACAGTATTTACAAAAAAATCATGTATATATATATTTTTTTCCAACGACATTATTATTCATTATTCACTGATGTTGGGAAAATTAAGAAAAAGTTTCTGCTAATCATACTTTGGCAGTAACACCATAAAATTCTTCAATTCAGCCACCTTTACTCCCACAGCCGCTCTTATACAAGACCAGCTCACCACCTTCCTTCGGGTTCAGAATAATCCTCTAACTTTCCACATTTCTTTGTTTCACACCACTATGCTCCTTCCATCGAGACAGAGTTAGGGAGATGAAATGAGAGATGTAATATTCCAAGAATATATCTGCCACCTCATCCATATACACCAAGAATATATCTGCCACCTCATCCACATAAACCAAGAATATATCTCCTACCTCATCCATGTACACCAAGAATATATCTCCCACCTCATCCACATACACCAAGAATATATCTGCCACCTCATCCACATACACCAAGAATATATCTGCCACCTCATCCATATACAACATGAATATATCTCCCACCTCATCCACATACACCAAGAATATATCTCCCACCTCATCCATATACACCAAGAATATATCTCCCTCCTCATCCATATACACCAAGAATATATCTACCACCTCATCCATATACACCAAGAATATATCTCCCACCTCATCCATATACACCAAGAATATATCTGCCACCTCATCCATATACACCAAGAATATATCTCCCACCTCATCCATATACACCAAGAATATATCTCCCACCTCATCCATATACACCAAGAATATATCTCCCACCTCATCCATATACACCAAGAATATATCTCCCACCTCATCCATATACACCAAGAATATATCTCCCACCTCATCCATATACACCAAGAATATGTCTACCACCTCATCGGTATACACCAAGAATATATCTCCCACCTCATCCGTATACACCAAGAATATGTCTACCACCTCATCCGTATACACCAAGAATATATCTCCCACCTCATCCGTATACACCAAGAATATATCTCCCACCTCATCCGTATACACCAAGAATATGTCTACCACCTCATCCGTATACACCAAGAATATGTCTACCACCTCATCCGTATACACCAAGAATATGTCTACCACCTCATCCATATACACCAAGAATATATCTCCCACCTCATCCGTATACACCAAGAATATGTCTACCACCTCATCCGTATACACCAAGAATATATCTCCCACCTCATCCGTATACACCAAGAATATATCTCCCACCTCATCCGTATACACCAAGAATATGTCTACCACCTCATCCATATACACCAAGAATATATCTACCACCTCATCCATATACACCAAGAATATATCTACCACCTCATCCGTATACACTAAGAATATATCTACCACCTCATCCGTATACACCAAGAATATATCTACCACCTCATCCATATACACCAAGAATATATCTACCACCTCATCCGTATACACCAAGAATATGTCTACCACCTCATCCGTATACACCAAGAATATGTCTACCACCTCATCCATATACACCAAGAATATATCTCCCACCTCATCCGTATACACCAAGAATATGTCTACCACCTCATCCGTATACACCAAGAATATATCTCCCACCTCATCCGTATACACCAAGAATATATCTCCCACCTCATCCGTATACACCAAGAATATGTCTACCACCTCATCCATATACACCAAGAATATATCTACCACCTCATCCATATACACCAAGAATATATCTACCACCTCATCCGTATACACTAAGAATATATCTACCACCTCATCCGTATACACCAAGAATATATCTACCACCTCATCCATATACACCAAGAATATATCTACCACCTCATCCGTATACACCAAAAATATATCTACCACCTCATCCGTATACACCAAGAATATATCTACCACCTCATCCACATACACCAAGAATATATCTACCACCTCATCCATATACACCAAGAATATATCTACCACCTCATCCGTATACACCAAGAATATATCTACCACCTCATCCGTATACACCAAAAATATATCTACCACCTCATCCGTATACACCAAGAATATATCTACCACCTCATCCACATACACCAAGAATATATCTACCACCTCATCCATATACACCAAGAATATATCTACCACCTCATCCATATACACCAAGAATATATCTACCACCTCATCCGTATACACCAAGAATATATCTCCCACCTCATCCATATACACCAAGAATATATCTGCCACCTCATCCGTATACACTAAGAATATATCTCCCACCTCATCCATATACACCAAGAATATATCTCCCACCTCATCCATATACACCAAGAATATATCTACTACCTCATCCATATACACCAAGAATATATCTCCCACCTCATCCATATACACCAAGAATATGTCTACTACCTCATCCATATACACCAAGAATATGTCTACTACCTCATCCATATACACCAAGAATATGTCTACCACCTCATCCGTATACACCAAGAATATGTCTACCACCTCATCCGTATACACCAAGAATATGTCTACCACCTCATCCGTATACACCAAGAATATATCTACCACCTCATCCATATACACAAAAAGGTACCCTCGCATCTTGATGTATTTACACTAAGAGTTTACCTTGTGTTCTGTTCACTGTTGAGGAGTATAAACTTTCTGGTTGTTTAGTAAACTATTGTGGTTGGCCCCAATGACTCTCCAGAGGTTGATGGGCACCAAGTGTCAACATCAAGCCATAGACCTGAACATACGAGTGATAAACATTAGCTTTTAATTAAAAACTCTTATTATAACTACCAGGCTCAAATAGCCTAATTTAACCTGTTTAGCTGTATCGACAGCTCACTAAATTTATTATATCAATATTAAAATTGTGAGAATTATAGCTGCACAAGAACGCAAAAAGCAATCACTATTGTAATAATTTCAATTATTTGTGTGTACATTTTTCA
Organism: Procambarus clarkii; assembly: GCF_040958095.1. Classification (NCBI taxonomy): domain Eukaryota; kingdom Metazoa; phylum Arthropoda; class Malacostraca; order Decapoda; family Cambaridae; genus Procambarus; species Procambarus clarkii. Next base: position 45,064,248 of record NC_091152.1, read on the forward strand.
TGTTCAAGCGTTTAATTATTCGCGCGTTCGTAAGTCGTAAGTGGGAATATTTTTATATTTACTTCTTTCGAAAACATGAAAAATATTAATTAATTTAAATACTATAAGCTGGAGTTTGGATAAATACGGATCACTGTTAAGTAGGAGTGAAAAGGTGCTGGAAATTTCCAACCGTTATTCTCACCCCCCTAATACAATAGGATGTATTTCCTGTATTAGGCGTTATAATCATTTACTAATCCTTAGTACAATGGGATTTATTTCCTGTACTAAGTGTCTTAATTAACTAACACTACTAATCCGTAGTTTAGTGTCACAGAACTCATTGCATTAGGATGTGAAACGTAATATAATTTTCCTTAGAATCGTGGCAGTATTGCGTCAGCCAGCCACAAGGAATAATTTTCCACATATCTGTAAACCCAACAGAGTTCAACCATTTACTTTCCTTTATTAATTAATGAAAAGCATTTATGCTTGGGCTACCTACTGGGAGTTTTGGCGCATGCGCGTCCCCCAAGGGGAAAGGATCGCGATCCTTTCTGACCTGAGAGTCCTGAGAAGAGAGAGTCTCTCCTGAGAACTCAGGACTTAGGTCTTTCTCTCCTGAGAGTCAGGAGAGAGAGACCTGAGAGTCCTCAAGACTCTCGCCACATTAGATCCACTGGCAGTACGGTGTTCCGAAGCTGTCCTTCTATATCAGACAATCCTACAAGCATCCGTACATCCTTGGGCTTCAGATTGAAGACCCAACTTTCCAGTATCAGCAGGCATTATTCCCTCTTGTATTATTATTGTGAGATCATAGATAATATTCATGTAGGTGCCCTGTCGTGATGCTGCACGCCAAAAAATAAACCCCATGTAAGTGCTGTTTCCTCCCCTCCAATTATTTACATATTGCATTTGTGTGTGTAAATATTAATCTGGAGTGGAAATTATGGAAGTTAATTATTGCAGCACGGATTAACACAACTGAGGAGGCGTGTGAATGTTGATATGCTCACGTGTTCCAAGGGTCACTATCTCAAAGCTGATTCCAGACTGTTGTAGAGATTAGACTCCAACTACGTTCCTCTGTCACAGCTGAGATTAAATTAGTTCTTATTGTTGACAGTTCTCTCTCAGTTGTGAGAGTCAATACAAACTATATTGCATATTGATTACATATTTAATCTTTAGCGTGCAGTGGTATTTTTGCACTACAATTTACTAATCAATATAATCTGTGTGTGCGCATATTATCATCATTATCATGTATACAATTATTATATATGCATCATGTAGACTAACCTCATAGAAGACCCCCAAAAATGTGTCATGGGAGTCTGGTTCTAGAATGTATAGAGTATACAGTTCATGGCATAATAGAATAATACAATTTATTGCATTTATTCATAGAGATCCATAAGCCACTTGTTCTCTTATTTAGAATAGAATTCTGGTCCTTCGAGCTATCTTAGAATTAATTATTATTTTGCATTCATAGAATTATACATTTTATTAGCATTAAACTAGAGCCAGATTTCCCCACAAAAGGCATTAACTTGTTAATACTGTATTTTGTTAAATATTGAAACAGCATGATTTTGTAACATCAAATGTATTTTGATCTGGCCCGACCTCATCTAACCTAACCTAACATTACCTAACCTAACTTAACCTGAGCTGACCTGACCTGACCTGACCTGACCTAACCTAACCTAACCTAACATTACCTAACCTAACTTAACCTGACCTGACCTGACCTAACCTAATCTAACCTAACATTACCTAACCTAACTGAACCTGACCTGACCTGACCTAACCTGACCTAATCTAACCTAACCTAACCTAACATTACCTAACCTAACCTAACATTACCTAACCTAACTTAACCTAACCTGACCTAACCTAATCTAACCTAACATTACCTAACCTAACTTAACCTGACCTAACCTGACCTAACCTAATCTAACCTAACATTACCTAACCTAACTTAACCTGAGCTGACCTGACCTAACCTAACCTAATCTAACCTAACCTAACATTACCTAACCTAACCTAACATTACCTAACCTAACTTAACTTGACCTGACCTAACCTAACCTAAACTAACCTAACCAAATCTAGCTGTCATATATCTTATCTACTATTTTGTGTAGATAGAAACATTATACAAAAAACTCGTTACTCCAGCTGTTATGTCAGCTATCAACTGGCAGACCGCAGGTCGCCATTATTCCTGCGCCCAGCAAAGTAGTGCCTTCATATATTTTGTGATCATGGATAACTTGTAGAATAAATATTAATCTTTTTGTTAATGAGGAGTGGACACCTTTATATTTCCTACAAGAAGAGTATTGTTAAATGGGATATTCGCGACTTTTTCAGTATTGATTGGATATCTGGTATTGAGGGGCGAACGTCACAGGACGTCACAGGACGTCACAGGACGTCACAGAACGTCACAGGACGTCACAGAACGTCACAGAACGTCCTCAATAAATTAGACCAGAACATGGAGGAACACAGAGTATGTACAGTTGGCCAGAGGCTCCCGGCTCGAGCCTTTTTCACTATGCCAGACAATCAGGTAAGCCACAATTCTAATTTATATTCTATAGACTTTGGAACAACATGGAGTACTTATATTGAGTACAAATTTCATATGATATTTCTATATGTTCTTAATGATCATACCTGAATAGATTAACAATAAAATTATGTGTTTGTTAGGCTCAGGTGTCTATGTTACCCACGTTATCTCACTTATCTATGTTAGATAAGAAGTCATATAGTGAAGATTTTTGCCTATGCTATTATTTGTGTGTTTTGCACCTTAACTAAAGTTACAGGAGTGTGGTGTAGGAGCCCACCAAGTGAATATTATTTTATCTTTGTAAATATATTTTAACTGTATACAGCGGCTGTTTCTCTGTTCCTTCCAGACTTTCACTTTCCTCTCTCACCTGTTCTCTCTCCCTCCGTCCCTCCCTATTTCACTCCCTTCTCAGGGTTCTCTATGGTTAACAGTGTACGGATAATCTAAGCTACATATTAGCTTTCTTAGAGTCGTTACTTGTTTCAGTAGGGGCCACTCCTACTTAAAGTAGGCAAGGGGCATTGACCCGCAACCACGCTTCCACACTCGCCATGCAATTACAAATTACCGTGCAATGTTTTGTGAGACTAGCCCCAAGCATCGGCCTCCATTCTTGGACAAACACAAAGACATGCAGTGAAATAGACAGACAAATGGGCAGATAGATGCATAGAGAGACAGACGAACAGAAATTCCATTTAATAGATATAAAGTTAATAACTATAATTCGCCAGCCCTCACATGAAGCCCATTAGTCAACAATGTTAACCTCTCCGGGGCCAACGGCCGGGACTCCATTATATGAAGTAAAGTATTGAACGGGAACAATAACAATTGAGCGTTATCAATTGTGGGTGTAGAGTGGACCAGCCTCGTTACTTAGAGGTTGGTGGTGACACCGAGTGTTATATAATACTCTCCACAACCATGTTACTGGCAGCAATGTTACAACAACACCTGCCTATATATCAGTAACGCTACGGTGGGCCTGGCCACCCTTCTCACATGCAGTAAATGGTTTACTATTTCTAGTAATAAATAATAATTACAAAACACGACATGGAAGGAAAGTGAGGCGGTTTTGGTCCATCGTGGACCATATTAGACCTGAAGAGGATTATGTGGTCATACTGAGACCATATTGTTTAGTCTCAGTGAACATCCGCCTGGCATCCTGGCGTGCAGAATGCAATACGTTGAACATATTGCATATTGCTCCTTCAGTCTCCTCCTCCTCCTTACTTGGGCTGGACGGTAGAGTGACGGCCTCGCTTCATGCAGGTCGGCGTTCAATCCCCGACCGTCCAAGTGGTTGGGCACTTTGCATGTCCCCACCAGGAGGGCATACTGCGTCTGGGACGATGAAATTGGTACTATGGGCTTGGCGGAGGAGTACAAGTACTTAGGAATACTTATCGGAGCCGGAGGCGGTCGCCTATCCTATGGTTCCCTCTTTGAGGACGGCCTGACTAACATCACCCAGGTCCCCCTCAAACCCCAACAGAGGTTATACCTACTCAAACGCCACCTAATCCGTAAGATGAACCACCGGCTTGTCCTCGGACGCGTGTTTAAGACGGAATTAGCGAGGCTAGACAGGCGGTTGTGGAACGCCATTCGTGGTTGGCTGCGACTGCCTCACGATACCCCTAATGCATTCTTTCATGCCAACGTAAAGGACGGTGGACTAGGAATTCCCGACTTTTCTACATCAATCCGCTTATATAAGAACAAGCGGCTCGGGATGTTGCTTAGAATCGGACGATCCTGTGGTAGTGGCAGCGGCTCTCCTACCCGCATACCAAGCGCGAATGCGTCGATGGGTATATCCGACCACGGCCGCTGGAACCCCTTCTAACGGAACGACTGAACGCTCTAGAAGTTGGAAAGCAAAACTATACAGCATGGTTGATGGTGCAGGTCTTGCGTCTACTTGTGAGGTTCCTTCCTGCCACAAGTGGGTCTCATCCGGTATCCGTCTGCTAAGTGGAGAAGATTCTGCTCGTGCCATCCAGATTAGGGCAAACGCTGTAGCCACTCCGTCTAGAGCAGCTAGACGGAGTGGCTGCTGCTTCTGGTCTTTGCGATGCTTGTCAGAGACCAGGGACCCTGGGCCACAAATCCCAGGCATGCTATAAGACGCATGGGGCTCGGGTGAAACGTCATGATGATATCACTCGGTTCGTGGCCGGCCGCCTGAGGCAGAGAGGTTTCGAGGTGGAACGTGAGGTTCGTATACCGGATGGACGGACCTTCTGCAAACCCAACATCATCGCTTGCAAAGGTGACGAGGCCTTCATATTAGACAGCCAGGTCCCTGCTGATAACTTCCCACTCTCCCGTCCACATCAGAGCAAGTGCGACAAGTACGGCACCCCAGAGATCCTTCAAAAGGTGAGGGAATATTCCGGTAAGCACACAGCACCCACCTCTTCGATAACCCTTAATTGTAGAGGAGGATGGTGCAAGGAGAGTGCGCGTGGTCTACAGGATATGGGACTCACCAAGAGCGACCTTGAGATTTGCACTGTGAAAGCCCTAACCTGGACATATTCCATCTACAGAATATGGTCCAAGACCGCATCAAGGGGCAGACCACCTTAGTCCCAGGATCACCGTGCAATAGGTGCATAAGGGTTAATATAGTCTTGTTTAGGTGAACCGCAGCCAGGATAGCTGGCAGCTAACTATCTAAGCTGAGTCGTCGTCTGGAGTACCACTTCTCCGAATGGTTCCTCACAGGAGGGTGGATGACCTGGCCGGAGCCCACGAGTGGGTAAGGCGGCGGCCGGAGGGACCCCCATGCGCATACATGACTACCCTCCCGCTCCGGGGCCTTGTTAGGAGCTTCTGCTTTGAATTGTTTTCCATGTATGTTGCTGTCAAGTCACCAATCCTGCCGCTTAGGCAGCTTGTTGTTTTGCCCTCAGCTTTAGTTCTTTTTTAATGATATACTGTGCACCCCTACCTGTGTGTACTGTGTCCCATGTAAGAAAAACAGAACACAAATAACTTTCCATTTTTACATATTATTATTATCATCTTAACTCTTGTGGGTTGAGATGACCATCCACCATTTTTTTTATATATGTTAGTGTGTGTTGATAGGGAATTAGGTATGCTTAGGGGTGCCTTCTCGCCATGCCCAGTGGCTGGGGCGATTGGTGCCCTGAAGCTATATAAAAACCCTATACTCCTCCGAAGTGTCAAGGGGAGTTAGGGGACAAATAGTTATATGATCCCCCAAACATTATGAAATTTACTTTGTTAAATGTCAATTTTTCACAGCAGTGTCAAAGCAGCAACTTCTGCAGCTGGTTTAAAACTTATCAGACCACCCGGCATCTCCCAGACATGTAAACAATATTATTTATTGATAATATATCTCTCATTGCCGCTCAAACTGCACAAGTTCCCTCCTACATCTTACTAAGCCTCAGGTAAATAAGAGACTGTAGTGCCAGAGGTCACCATCTTGGCACTCAGGGAGTGCCAGGGAGCCGGGCAGCGTCCAGCCTGTGTGAATCATTCAGCGTCACGCTGTAAACACTTGTGCTGGGAAAAGTTACTTAAGGCGGCCGCTCACAGGATATATGCAATTTCCTGCAAAAGTTTCACCTTGCCGCAGTTGTCTCGCAAATTTCATGTCTTTAAGATATAAAATTACAGATTTATTCACTGCTACAAGACCGTGTGGGGGAAACTGTGTTCAGGAGACACATTAGTGGAGAGATTAGTGTCATCTTTGATGGGAGACATTTGTGTGCAAGTTTATTCCTAAGTGAGGTCAGTCGTGTGGAAGCTAGTTCGTATATAAGACCATTCGTGTGCAAGTTCATTCGTTTGTACGATTATTCGTATCAATGGTCATTCGTTTGTAAAAGTAATTTGCAGAAATTACTTAAGATTAAATTCACAAAATACACCGAGCACTTGTGTGTGAACTCACCTGATTGTGCTTGCGGGGGTTGAGCTTTGGCTCTCTGGTCCCGCCTCTCAACTGGTGTACAGATTCTTGAGCCTACTGGGCTCTATCATATCTACATTTAAACTGTGTATGGAGTCAGCCTCCACCACATCACTGCCTAATGGATGCCACCCTTTAATTCCACCTTCAGTTTATCTTTATCTACCCTGTCAATTCCTCTGAGAATTTTGTAGGTAGTGATCATGTCTCCCCTTACTCTTCTGTCTTCCAGTATCGTGAGGTGCATTTCCCGCAGCCTTTCCTAGTAACTCATGCCTTTTAGTTCTGGGACTAGCCTAGTAGCATACATCTAAACTTTTTCAAGCTTCGCCTTGTGCTTGACAAGGTACGGGCTCCATGCTGGGGCTGCATACTCTAGGATTCGTCTTACATATGTGGTATACAAGGTTCTGAATTATTCCTTACACATTTTTCTGAAGGCAGTTCTGATGTTAGCCAGCCTCGCATACACTGCAGATGCTATTCTTTTGATGTTGTGTTCAGGAGACAGGTTTGGTGTGATATTAACTCCCAGATCTTTTTCTCTGTCCGTTTCATGAAGGACTTCCTCCCCCATTCGGTATCCTGTGTCTGGCCTCCTGTTTCCAATGCTTAGTTTCATTACCTTACATTTACTCGGGTTAAACTTTAGTAGCCATTTGTTGGACCATTCATTCAGTCTGTCTAGGTTATCTTGTAGACAGACTCTTGTAGACTCATACTCTCTTCCTCCGTCTTAATCCTCCTCATAATTTTTGCATCATCAGCAAACAATGAGAGGGATGATTCTATACCATCTGGAAGATCATTTACATATATAAGAAACACTATGCGTCCAAGGACTGAACCCTGCGGGACTCCACTGGTGACGTCTCGCCAGTCTGAGGCCTCACCCCTCACAGTGACTCGTTGTCTTCTGTTACTTAGGTACTCCCTTATCCAATGGAGTACCTTCCTTTTCACTCCTGCCTGCATCTCTAGCTTTCGCACTTGTCTCTGGTGTTGAACTGTGTCAAAGGCTTTCTAGCAATCCAAAAGTATGCAGTCTGCCCACCCCTCCCTTTCTTGTCATTTGCTTGTTACCTGATCGTAGAATTCAATTAATCCTGTGAGGCATAACTTGCCATCCCTAAAATCATGTTAGTGTTGTGTCACAAAGTTCCTTCGCTCCAGATGTTCCACTAGCTTTTTTCGCACAATTTTCTCCAATAACTTGCATGGTATGCAGGTTAGGGACACTGGCCTGTAGTTCAGTGCCTCCTGTCTATCCCCCTTCTTGTATATCGGGACTACATTAACAGTCTTCCAAATTTTTGGCAAGTCCCCTGTTACAAATGATTTGTTATACACTATGGAGAGTGGCAGGCACAGTGCTTCTGCTCCTTCTTTTAATATACATGGCGATATTCCATCCGGGAGTATAGCCTTTGTCACATCCAACTCTAGCAAAAGCTTTCTTACATCCCCTCTGGTAATCTCAAATTCCTCTAGTGGTGCCTGGTTAACTGTTCCTTCTCTTATCTCTGAAACTTCTCCTTGCTCTACTGTGAAGACTTCCTGGAATTTCCTATTGACTTCCTCGCACACTTCTTTGTCATTTGCAGTGAATCCGTCTGTCCCTATCCTAAGTTTCATTAGCTGTTCCTTCACTGTTGTCTTTCTCCTGATGTGGTTGTGTAGCAATTTGGGTCACAGTCCTGCCCCTCTCCTATTGGCTATTGGTGACATCATTATTCTGTCTTCCACTGTTGCCATCTTACATTTAAATCAATATGTTGCTCTATACCAAACTATGCCTCAAACTACGCCGCCTCTCCTGAAGCCAACATTTACTGTACACTGTAAACTCTCCTATACCTCCACACAGTACCACTACACAATATGGCAGGTACCTCACAGTACCACTATACAACATGACAGGTAACTCACAGTACCACTATACAACATGACAGGTACCTCACAGTACCACTATACAACATGACAGGTACCACACAGTACCACTATACAACATGACAGGTACCACACAGTACCACTACACAACATGACAGGTACCTCACAGTACCACTATACAACATGACAGGTAACTCACAGTACCACTATACAACATGACAGGTACCTCACAGTACCACTACACAACATGACAGGTACCACACAGTACCACTATACAACATGACAGGTACCACACAGTACCACTACACAACATGACAGGTACCACACAGTACCACTACACAACATGACAGGTATCTCACAGTACCACTATACAACATGACAGGTACCTCACAGTACCACTATACAACATGACAGGTACCTCACAGTACCACTACACAACATGACAGGTGCCTCACAGTACCACTACACAACATGACAGGTACCACACAGTACCACTATACAACATGACAGGTGCCTCACAGTACCACTACACAACATGACAGGTACCACACAGTACCACTACACAACATGACAGGTACCACACAGTACCACTATACAACATGACAGGTACCACACAGTACCACTACACAACATGACAGGTATCTCACAGTACCACTATACAACACGACAGGTATCTCACAGTACCACTATACAACATGACAGGTACCTCACAGTACCACTATACAACATGACAGGTACCACACAGTACCACTATACAACATGACAGGTACCTCACAGTACCACTACACAACATGACAGGTACCACACAGTACCACTACACAACATGACAGGTACCACACAGTACCACTATACAACATGACAGGTACCACACAGTACCACTACACAACATGACAGGTACCACACAGTACCACTACACAACATGACAGGTACCACACAGTACCACTACACAACATGACAGGTACCTCACAGTACCACTACACAACATGACAGGTACCTCACAGTACCACTACACAACATGTCAGGTACCTCACAGTACCACTACACAACATGACAGGTACCTCACAGTACCACTACACAACATGACAGGTACCTCACAGTACCACTACACAACATGACAGGTACCTCACAGTACCACTACACAACATGACAGGTACCTCACAGTACCACTACACAACATGACAGGTACCTCACAACACCACACAGTACCACTAGACAACATGACAGGTACCTCACAGTACCACTACACAACATGACAGGTACCACACAGTACCACTACACAACATGACAGGTACCACACAGTACCACTATACAACATGACAGGTACCTCACAGTACCACTACACAACATGACAGGTACCTCACAGTACCACTACACAACATGACAGGTACCACACAGTACCACTATACAACATGACAGGTACCACACAGTACCACTACACAACATGACAGGTACCTCACAGTACCACTATACAACATGACAGGTACCTCACAGTACCACTATACAACATGACAGGTATCTCACAGTACCACTACACAACATGACAGGTACCACACAGTACCACTACACAACATGACAGGTACCACACAGTACCACTATACAACATGACAGGTACCACACAGTACCACTACACAACATGACAGGTACCTCACAGTACCACTATACAACATGACAGGTACCTCACAGTACCACTACACAACATGACAGGTACCACACAGTACCACTATACAACATGACAGGTACCACACAGTACCACTACACAACATGACAGGTACCACACAGTACCAGTATACAACATGACAGGTACCTCACAGTACCACTATACAACACGACAGGTACCTCACAGTACCACTATACAACATGACAGGTATCTCACAGTACCACTATACAACATGACAGGTACCTCACAGTACCACTATACAACATGACAGGTACCACACAGTACCACTATACAACATGACAGGTACCTCACAGTACCACTATACAACATGACAGGTACCTCACAGTACCACTATACAACATGACAGGTACCACACAGTACCACTATACAACATGACAGGTACCTCACAGTACCACTACACAACATGACAGGTATCTCACAGTACCACTATACAACATGACAGGTACCTCACAGTACCACTATACAACATGACAGGTACCTCACAGTACCACTATACAACATGACAGGTGCCTCACAGTACCACTATACAACATGACAGGTGCCTCACAGTACCACTACACAACATGACAGGTACCACACAGTACCACTACACAACATGACAGGTACCACACAGTACCACTATACAACATGACAGGTACCACACAGTACCACTATACAACATGACAGGTACCTCACAGTACCACTACACAACATGACAGGTACCACACAGTACCACTACACAACATGACAGGTACCACACAGTATCACTACACAACATGACAGGTACCACACAGTACCACTACACAACATGACAGGTACCTCACAGTACCACTACACAACATGACAGGTACCTCACAGTACCACTACACAACATGTCAGGTACCTCACAGTACCACTACACAACATGACAGGTACCTCACAGTACCACTACACAACATGACAGGTACCTCACAGTACCACTACACAACATGACAGGTACCTCACAGTACCACTACACAACATGACAGGTACCTCACAGTACCACTACACAACATGACAGGTACCTCACAACACCACACAGTACCACTAGACAACATGACAGGTACCTCACAGTACCACTACACAACATGACAGGTACCACACAGTACCACTACACAACATGACAGGTACCACACAGTACCACTATACAACATGGCAGGTACCTCACAGTACCACTACACAACATGACAGGTACCTCACAGTACCACTACACAACATGACAGGTACCACACAGTACCACTATACAACATGACAGGTACCACACAGTACCACTACACAACATGACAGGTACCTCACAGTACCACTATACAACATGACAGGTACCTCACAGTACCACTATACAACATGACAGGTACCTCACAGTACCACTATACAACATGACAGGTATCTCACAGTACCACTACACAACATGACAGGTACCACACAGTACCACTACACAACATGACAGGTACCACACAGTACCACTACACAACATGACAGGTACCTCACAGTACCACTACACAACATGACAGGTACCTCACAGTACCACTATACAACATGACAGGTACCTCACAGTACCACTATACAACATGACAGGTACCTCACAGTACCACTACACAACATGACAGGTACCTCACAGTACCACTACACAACATGACAGGTACCTCACAGTACCACTACACAACATGACAGGTACCTCACAGTAACCCCAGTGGGAACGGAACTGTCCAAAAAATGACAGTTTACGGCACAGTTAATAGAGTTACCGTCCAATATGACAGTTTCCATTTCATAAAGCAATCTTGTGGGAGAAAAATATATGAATTGGTGTGTCAATACTTCAGAAATATCCAGAGAGACGAAGTTGTTGATACATTATTCTACAGCAGCAACCTGCCTCTGTGGTTACCAGGGAATTACTTGTTGTAGGAAGATCTACCTGCTTCTAATTCTCCCTGAGACTTGCAGTAGGTCGACCTCCCGCCAAACACACACCGAAACTACGACGTTGGTACAACGTTCGAACAAGTTTGAACACCTCCTAACCAGTTATAACAACCAATATAGCAAGTTGTAACAACGTTCTAATACGTCATAAACACGTTAAACCAAGATGTAACAACTTTATTACAAGTTGTAACAAGCGGAAAATAGAGACAGTTTCGGTTTGTGTTTCCAGGGCTTACTCTTACTTATACCTGCCTTACACCTTCCCTACTGTCACTTATACCTGTTCTTGACCTTTCCTGATCTCACTTATTCCTGTGCATCGCAGCCCATGCTCTTACATACAGTGGCCCCTCATTTTTAAGGTAAATGGTATACCGTATACCAACCGTATAAGGTATATCTACCTTATACCTGGAGGTATGAGGTCCGTCGGCTATTGTCAGCTGCCTAAGAGCATTCCTTCCTATAGCTTATGGTCAGCTTTGGCCGACAAATTATTTTGTCGTGGGAAACAACCGAACCTTTTGGTCTTTATCCTGGGTCCCGGTTACTGCTGGGGGAAAAGGGGCGCGGTGTTAGAGATCAGGGGCCCGTCGCCCAAAGAACGGACACACACGAAAGACATAGACAGGCAGATAGACAGAAATACACGCACACACACACACCAAACCTGTCTCCTGAAGCCCACATAAAAAAGATGACGTCTGCGGCATATGCGAGGGTGGCTAACATCAAAACAGCCTTCAGGAAACTGAGTAAGGAATCATTCAGAACCTTGTATACCACATACGTACGACCAATCCTGGAGTATGCGGCCCCAGAATGGAGCTTGTACCTTGTCAAGCACAAGACGAAGCTGGAAAAAGTTCAAAGGTATGCCACTAGACTAATCCCAGAACTAAGAGGTATGAGTTACGAGGAAAGGCTGCGGAAAATGCCCCTTACGACACTGGAAGACAGAAGAGTGAGTGGAGACCTGATCACTACGTACAAAATCCCCAGGGAAATTGATAGGGTAGACAAGGATAAACTATTCAACAATGGTGGTACGCGAACAAGGAGACATAGGTGGAAACTGAGTACCCAAATTAGCCACAAAGACGTCAGAAAGAACTTTTTCAGTGTCAGAGTAGTTAACAGGTAGAATGCATTAGGCAGTGATGTGGTGGAGGCTGACTCCATACACAGTTTCAAATGTAGATATGATAGAGCCCAATAGGCTCAGGAATCTGTATACCTGTTGATTGACAGTTGAGAGGCGGGACCAAAGAGTCAAAGCTCAACCCCCGCAACACAAATAGGAGAGTACAAATAGGTGAGTACATACACACACACACACACACACACACACACACACACACACACACACAGAATCCGAGAAGCAACAGAAGAATCCATGGTATAATAGGGCATGTATGGAAGCGAAGAAACTGAACAAAAGGGCGTGGAGGAACTTCCGGAATAGCAGAACACCAGAAAGCAGAGAGAGATACCAGAGAACCAGGAATGAGTATGTCAGGGTGAGAAGAGAAGCAGAGAAAAGTTTTGAAAATGATATAGCAAACAAAGCCAAGACCGAACCAAAGCTACTCCACAGTCACATCAGAAGGAAAACAACAGTGAAAGAACAGTTATTGAAACTTAGAACAGGCGAGGACAGGTATACAGAGAATGACAGAGAGGTGTGTGAGGAACTCAACAAGAGGTTCCAGGAGGTCTTCACAATAGAACAGGGTGAGGTCACTGTGCTAGGAGAAAGGGAGGTAAACCAGGCGGCCTTGGAGGAGTTTGAAATTACGAGAGAGGAGGTCAAGAGACACCTGCTGGATCTGGATGTTAGAAAGGCTGTTGGTCCAGATGGGATCTCACCATGGGTACTGAAAGAGTGTGCAGAGGCACTTTGCTTGCCACTCTCCATAGTGTATAGTAAGTCACTAGAGACGGGAGACCTACCAGAAATATGGAAGACGGCGAATGTGGTCCCAATATACAAAAAGGGCGACAGACAAGAGGCACTGAACTACAGGCCAGTGTCCTTGACTTGTATACCATGCAAGGTGATGGAGAAGATCGTGAGAAAAAACCTGGTAACACATCTGGAGAGAAGGGACTTCGTGACAAATCGCCAACATGGGTTCAGGGAGGGTAAATCTTGCCTTACAGGCTTGATAGAATTCTACGGTCAGGTAACACAGATTAAGCAAGAAAGAGAGGGCTGGGCGGACTGCATTTTCTTGGATTGTCGGAAAGCCTTTGACACAGTACCGCATAAGAGGCTGGTACATAAGCTGGAGAGACAGGCAGGTGTAGCTGGTAAGGTGCTCCAGTGGATAACGGAGTATCTGAGCAATAGGAAGCAGAGAGTTACGGTGAGGGGTGAGACCTCCGATGGGCGTGAAGTCACCAGTGGAGTCCCACAGGGCTCTGTACTCGGTCCTATCTTGTTTCTGATATATGTAAATGATCTCCCGGAGGGTATCGATTCATTTCTCTCAATGTTTGCGGACGATGCTAAAATTATGAGAAGGATTAAAACAGAAGAGGACTGTATGAGGCTTCAAGAAGACCTAGACAAGCTGAAGGAATGGTCGAACAAATGGTTGTTAGAGTTTAACCCAACCAAATGTAATGTAATGAAGATAGGTGTAGGGAGCAGGAGGCCAGATACAAGGTATCATCTGGGAGAGGAAATTCTTCAGGAGTCAGAGAAGGAAAAAGACTTGGGGGTTGATATCACGCCAGACCTGTCTCCTGCAGCACATATCAAGCGGATAACATCAGCGGCATATGCCAGGCTGGCCAACATACGAACGGCATTCAGAAATTTGTGTAAAGAATCATTCAGAACTTTGTATACCACATATGTCAGGTCAATCCTGAAGTATGCAGCCCCAGTATGGAGTCCATATCTAGTCAAGGATAAGACTAAACTGGAAAAGGTTCAAAGGTTTGCCACCAGACTAGTACCGAGCTGAGAGGTATGAGCTACGAGGAGAGACTACGGGAATTAAACCTCACTTCGCTGGAAGACAGAAGAGTTAGGGGGGACATGATCACCACATTCAAGATTCTGAAGGGAATTGATAGGGTAGATAAAGACAGTCTATTTAACACAAGGGGAACACGCACAAGGGGGCACAGGTGGAAACTGAGTGCCCAAATGAGACACAGAGATATTAGAAAGAACTTTTTTAGTGTCAGAGTGGTTGACAAGTGGAATGCATTAGGGGGTGATGTGGTGGAGGCTGACTCCATACACAGTTTCAAGTGTAGATATGACAGAACCCGATAGGCTCAGGAATCTGTACACCTGTTGATTGACGGTTGAGAGGCGGGACCAAAGAGCCAGAGCTCAACCCCCGCAAACACAACTAGGTGAGTACAACTAGGTGAGTACAGAGTATGCAGGACCATCATGGAGCCCCCACCTGAAGAAACACATTAGAAAATTAGAAAAGGTTAAAAAAATTGCGACGAAGCTCGTCCCGAAGTTGCATTTGAGGGAATATGAAGAGCGACTGAAGGAACTGAACCTGACGACGTTAGAGCGGGGAGATATGATAGCAGCATACAAAATACTGAGGGGGGGATTAACAGTGGAAATAAACAGAACAAAGGGACATGGGTGGAGGCTGGAAACTTAGTCACAGAGATGTTAGCTTTCTTATAGCGTGAGAGTAGTGGGTCCCAGTCATTGGTACACTAACTTTAAAATGAAGGTTTTCTTTCCCAACTGAGTACTAAAATTGGGATGAGGAAGAGAACATCTTGGCCTGGTGGTGATAGTGATGATGTGATGATTTTCAGGCGTGAGTTGAAATTCTTGATGAACCAGGTGAATTATTATTTCCCAGAGCACCGTGAACTGTTTCTTATATGACACTTTATATTGGGTTACCGGCGGTGCCCGGGGTCTCCCCCTATAACCATGGGCCTATCCCACACACCATTACAGCTCCCTTCCCCCTAAAGTCACTCTCCCCATTTCCCGGCAAAAGGAACCTACCTATCACTCGCCACACGCCCGCTCCCCATCTCCCCCCACCCACACACCCACACTCTTCCCACACACCCCTTATCACTGTAACCATTTTCACTATACACTACATCACCGTAATCATAAGAGTGTCCTAGAATGCAAATCTCTCAACTGAACAATCAACTGGTGAACTCAGTTCTCAAGTGAGAGAACTCAATTCTCTCACTTCTGAGCTCAACATACTTCTGGAGGCAGAGTTCATATACTGTGACTGTTGAAGGGGGCGAGGAGGAGGCAGGTTTCTCTTCAAGGGTGGTACAGGGGCCGGCCCCGACCAACCTATGACACTCCCAATACAATGTTCAGTCACCATGCAAAGTTGGGGGAAACTAGCCTCAAGCATTTCTGTCTTTGTCTCTCCCTCTCAACCTCTCATTTACACATTCCCTCTCCCTCCCTCCCATATTCCCTCCCTCCCGTTGTCAAACCCTCAATTTTCTCTCCCTTCCTCCATCCTACTCACTCCTGCACTCAAGCTCTCTCTCTCTCCCTCCCTCTCTCTCCCTCCCTCTCTCTCCCTCCCTCTCTCTCCCTCCCTCTCTCTCTCTCCCTCCCTCTCTCTCCCTCTCTGATTCTACGGCGATAACAGCGGTCAAATCTGGTAAATCACTCTATGGACAATCAAACCCACATTTCAAACATGAGAAGCGTCGTTGATTGTCGCAATAGGAGCCACTCCTACTGTAGAATGACAGGGACAACCCTATTCCCACTAGTGTCACTCTCCGTACTCTCACAATTCCTCCCTTGGCTGTCACCCACACACCCACACCCTCCCTGTCTCCCCCACACCCACACCCTCCCTGTCTCCCCCACACCCACACCCTCCCTGTCTCCCCCACACACTCACACCCTCCCTGTCTCCCCCACACCCACACCCCTCCCTGTCTCCCCCACACCTAGACCCTCCCTGTCTCCCCCACACCCACACCCTCCCTGTCTCCCCCACACCCACACCCCTCCCTGTCTCCCCCACACCTAGACCCTCCCTGTCTCCCCCACACCCACACCCTCCCTGTCTTCCCCACACCCACACCCTCCCTGTCACCCCCACACACTCACACCCTCCCTGTCTCCCCCACACCCACACCCCTCCCTGTCTCCCCCACACCCACACCCCTCCCTGTCTCCCCCACACCTAGACCCTCCCTGTCTCCCCCACACCCACACCCCTCCCTGTCTCCCCCACAACCACACCCTCCCTATCTCCCCCACACCCTCACTGTCTCCCCCACACCCACACCCCACCCGTCTCCCCCACACCCACACCCTCCCTTTCTCCCCCACACCCACACCATCCCTGTCTCCCCCACACCCACACCCTCCCTGTCTCCCCCACACCCACACCCTCCCTGTCTCCCCCACACCCACACCCTCCCTGTCTCCCCCACACCCTCACCCCTCCCTGTCTCCCCCACACCCACACCCTCCCTGTCTCCCACACACCCACACCCTCCCTGTCTCGCCCAAACCCACACCCTCAATGTCTCTCCCACACCTACACCCTCCCCCGTACACCTCACAACACACCTTCCCGCTCTCACCGCATCACTGTAAGCATTATCACTACTCACATTCTTCATCACTGTGAAGATCTGCATATTCTCCCTTCCACTGCTCACACACACCCTTCTAATTACCCCCATCATATACACGCTATCTCATACACACCCTATGAGTGTGTATGAGTGTGCCATCATCAACACAAGAGTGCATAAGGCAGCAGTGGTAATAAAAGTCCCCATCTCGCAGGATGGTTAGTCATACAGGGCCGTAAGTTCAGTAGCCTACACGGGTTATTTTTGGGTGTACTATGAAGACATCTTCAAGAACACGAGAGTGAATAAAGTAATTCCAAAGCTCCAGGTACCTCATGCCAACGGGTCTGAAAGGTCTGATAACTGGGCATTCGGTGATGTGGTGTGAGAGATCATGCCGCAGTTCCAGCTCACAGAGCTTGCACCCGGAGTGCTCAGGATTAGGAGACCCGTCACCCGTAGCCACCTGTCACAGGTAACTGTAGTAACCTGCCACCGGTTAAGGTAGTCACTTGACACAGGTAACGGTAGCCACCTAACACAGGTAACGGTAGCCACCTGCCACAGGTAACGGCAGCCACAGGTAACGGTAGCCAGCTGTCACAGGTAACGGTAGCCACCTGCCACAGATAACGGTAGCCACCTGCCACAAGTAACGGTAGCCACCTGCCACAGATAACGGAGGCCACCTGCTACAGGTAACGGTAACCCAACCTGATCCTGGCATCCACAGTGTCGCAGAGTCTGGTGGACGTTTTGTGCTGTCCATAAACATAGGTTTCAGATCTGAACAAATCATAGCTTTTTATACTGGTGCTTTCAGGCCGAGTGTGTCTCAGCTCAGAGCTGAGTGTTTGGAACAATATAATCTTGACAATAGAGATGGAGAGATTCGAAAATCTTTACTCTGTGTAGTGATTAGGTCATTAATAATTGGTAGTATGAGGTTCTTGCTGCCAATCTTCCAGGAGAAGTTTTCAATTGCTTGAAGAGCAGTCTTTGAATCACAAAATATTTTCCTCCTCCTCCTTTGTTTTATAATGTAGTGGTTGCTAGTTGTAGCGCCGCTAGTTCTGCTTGTGTGGAGGTCAGCCAGTTGTTTAACCTGTCACTGACAGTCTTTGTGCAAATATTATTTCTATAAAACCTACATGCTGCTGCAGTCCGTCCAGTAGAAGATTGGACTGAGCCGTCGGTGTAGACACTCGTGAGATCTTCAATTGTCGATGGAGGAGACAATTGTTTGAAGTGTGACAGATTTGAGTAAAGCAAGAGTCTCATCGCCTTTCTTGGTGGTGGGTGTGTAGGAAGACCGATGCCACCTTAAAGGTGGCATAGGGGCCGACCCAGACCGCCTTAAGAGTCGCCCCATAAAGTCATCACTCCCCGACGTGTCAAATAATGTAAGGTTAGCCCCAAATATAATGCCACCAACATTAACCAGGTAAACACCCATATATTGTATTTTAGAGACAGACTAGAGGGAAGGGGAAGAGCCAGGCTGCGCCCTGGGAATATCCCCAGCTTCCCCTCTCCCTTCCCCATCTCTCACCTCTCTTCTCCGCCTCTCCCTCAACATTCCCTTATCATTTATCTGTAATACTGAATTAATTTTAATTCGTTTTCGGGTAAAACGAAAATCTAGAGCGTCGGCTATCCACATTTGGATAATTAGGTAGAATGAGTCTCTCCACTATAGCAGAGGGCAGGTAGAGCGGCCATTAGTACCGAGGACCCTGCAGGCTGTGCCTCAAGCACGACGTTCTTTTGTGTGGTGTTAGAGGTAGATGGTCCAGTATGGTGACGGGATGGAGCAGAGTTAGTACTGGGGTCAGGGGAGACGGTAGTGGGGTCAGGGGAGACGGTAGTGGGGTTAGGAGAGACGGTAGTGGGGTCAGGGGAGACGGTAGTGGGGCCAGGGGAGACGGTAGTGGGGTCAGGAGAGACGGTAGTGGGGTCAGGGGAGATGGTAGTGGGGTCAGGAGCGACGGTAGTGGGGTCAGGAGAGACGGTAGTGGGGTCAGGAGAGACGGTAGTGGGGTCAGGAGAGACGGTAGTGGGGTCAGGAGAGACGGTAGTGGGGTCAGGAGAGACGGTAGTGGGGTCAGGACAGACGGTAGTGGGGTCAGGACAGACGGTAGTGGGGTCAGGACAGACGGTAGTGGGGTCAGGAGAGACGGTAGTGGGGTCAGGGGAGACGGTAGTGGGGTCAGGAGAGACGGTAGTGGGGTCAGGAGAGACGGTAGTGGGGTCAGGAGAGACGGTAGTGGGGTCAGGGGGGACGGTAGTGGGGTCAGGAGAGACGGTAGTGGGGTCAGGAGAGATGGTAGTAGGGTCAGGAGAGACGGTAGTGGTGTCAGGAGAGATGGTAGTAGGGTCAGGAGAGACGGTAGTGGGGTCAGGGGAGATGGTAGTGGGATCAGGGGAGACGGTAGTGGGGTCAGTGGAGACGGTAGTCGGGTCAGGGGAGACAGTAGTGGGGTCAGGAGAGACGGTAGTGGGGTCAGGAGAGACGGTAGTGGGGTCAGGAGAGATGGTAGTAGGGTCAGGAGAGACGGTAGTGGGGTCAGGGGAGACGGTAGTGGGATCAGGGGAGACGGTAGTGGGGTCAGGGGAGACGGTAGTGGGGTCAGGACAGACGGTAGTGGGGTCAGGGGAGACGGTAGTGGGGTCAGGAGCGACGGTAGTGGGGTCAGGGGAGACAGTAGTGGGGTCAGGAGAGACGGTAGTGGGGTCAGGGGAGACAGTAGTGGGGTCAGGAGAGACAGTAGTGGGGTCAGGAGAGACGGTAGTGGGGTCAGGAGAGACGGTAGTGGGGTCAGGACAGACGGTAGTGGGGTCAGGAGCGACGGTAGTGTGGTAAGGAGAGACGGCAGTGGGGTCAGGAGAGACGGTAGTGGGGTCAGGGGAGACGGTAGTGGGGTCAGGAGCGACGGTAGTGGGGTCAGGAGAGACGGTAGTGGGGTCAGGAGAGACAGTAGTGGGGTCAGGACAGACGGTAGTGGGGTCAGGAGAGACACTAGTGGGGTCAGGAGAGACGGTAGTGGGGTCAGAACAGACGGTAGTGGGGTCAGCAGAGACGGTAGTGGGGTCAGGAGAGACAGTAGTGGGGTCAGGAGAGACAGTAGTGGGGTCAGGAGAGACAGCAGTGGGGTCAGGAGAGAGACACAAGGCGCCCAACCATAATTAATGTGCCCAACACTGTCTACAACGTACCAACTTGACACTCAACACTAAGCTAATTAATCAACACATGTGCTCGTGGACAATATAACCATCCTATATGTAACCTGTGTTGACGTAAACGTTACTATAATATAGAGGAATAAAAAGGCCTCTCCTTAAAGTTCTAAATTTAAGCCGAAAGTATAAGGATTCCTGTAGATAAACCTAAAGTGTAAATGTGAAAATATTACAGCAACAATTTAGCGAGTTGATTTCTGAGCGACAATGTAATGTAATAAGGTAACTAAATGCAACTGTCTGGCAAAGTGAACACATATGTTTAGTCCCACGCTAGTTGTCTGCCCGTCGTCCAGGGGCGGGACGACTTCCCGGGGAGGGTAATTCCGTGTGGTCCAACACCAGGGAACATTATAAAAAGAGAGGCTCTCTTTCTGCTGGACACTTGGTAGAGGCTCTCTACCTGCTGGACACTTGGTAGAGACTCTCTTTCTGTTGGACACTTGGTGGAGGCTATGCTCATCTTAATGCTATCCTTGTCGTCGTTATATTTTACATGCTTTCCTTTCCATTGCCTGTAGTGTAGATCATTGCATCCTTCATGTATCTTATTCTGCATATATGCCAAAAATGCATATATGTTAGGGTATAAAAAATTACTATTATTATTATTACATATATATAAAGTGTTTAACTGTGAAAGAAGGAGGAGAACCTATTACAAAGTAGCGGTGCTTGAAGGCAAGACATGCGCCTGTTGCAGACATTTGCAACATCAGACTCTGGCTATTTTTCCTCTTTCATGCATATCTGTATTGTCTTTATCCACGATGGTGCGGTGCCAGCTGGACCATTTGTTGATATATGATAGGGTTAGTATACATAAACAATTTAGTTGCTACATGTTGACTTACCACCAGTATGGTAGGTATACATTTATGTATACTGAACTACTACCTTAGTTGTATAATGTTTATATAATATGGGATAATGTAAACCTGTCAGGTCGCAGCCATATGGTATATATATGGCCGAGATATATATATTTGGTATATATATACCAAATATATACGTGCCATATTATATATATATATATATATATATATATATATATATATATATATATATATATATATATATATATATATATATATATATATATATATATATATATGTCGTACCTAGTAGCCAGAACGCACTTCTCAGCCTTCTATGCAATGCCCGATTTGCCTAATAAGCCAAGTTTTCCTGAATTAATATATTTTCTCAAATTATTTTCTTATGAAATGATAAAGCTACCCATTTCATTACGTATGAGGTCATTTTTTTTTATTGGAGTTAAAATTAACGTAGATATATGACCGAACCTAACCTACCCTACCTAACCTAACCTAACCTATCTTTATAGGTTAGGTTATGTTAGGTAGCCGAAAAAGTTAGATTAGGTTAGGTTAGGTAGGTTAGGTAGTCGAAAAAACATTAATTCATGAAAACTTGGCATATTAGGCAAATTGGGCCTTGCATAGTAGGCTGAGAAGTGCGTTCTGGCTACTAGGTACGACATATGTGTGTGTATATATATATATATATATATATATATATATATATATATATATATATATATATATATATATATATATATATATATATATATATATATATATATTATTAAATATGACCGAAAAAGTAAGATTAATAATTCTAACACGAATTTTCTCAATCTTTCGTACATTATGCTTCACTGTTGGAGGTAAATCAAAAATCACTTCTCCAAAATTCATTTTTATTTCTAGTCTGACGCGACACGGGCGCGTTTCGTAAAACTTATTACATTTTCAAAGACTTCACAAATACACAACTGATTAGAACTTGCGTTTCCCTGATTTTATATCTACATTTGAGTGAGGTGGGAAGGGTGATGTGGCATTACATTTGAGTGAGGTGGGAAGGATGATGTGGCATTAACACAAGACAGAACACTAGAGGATATTAATAGGGTATTAAAAGTATCAACACAAGACAGAACAGAAACAATGGGTATTGAATAGAAGTGTTTGTAGAAAGCCTATTGGTCCATATTTCTTGATGCTTCTATATTGGAGCGGAGTCTTGAGGTGGGTAGAATATAGTTGTGCAATAATTGGCTGTTGATTGCTGGTGTTGACTTCTTGATGTGTAGTGCCTCGCAAACGTCAAGCCGCCTGCTATCGCTGTATCTATCGATGATTTCTGTGTTGTTTACTAGGATTTCTCTGGCGATGGTTTGGTTATGGGAAGAGATTATATGTTCCTTAATGGAGCCCTGTTGTTTATGCATCGTTAAACGCCTAGAAAGAGATGTTGTTGTCTTGCCTATATACTGGGTTTTTTGGAGCTTACAGTCCCCAAGTGGGCATTTGAAGGCATAGACGACGTTAGTCTCTTTTAAAGCGTTCTGTTTCGTGTCTGGAGAGTTTCTCATGAGTAGGCTGGCCGTTTTTCTGGTTTTATAGTACTATATATACTATAGTACTATAGTAGGCTGGCCGTTTTTCTGGTTTTATAGTACTATAAAACCAGAAAAACGGCCAGCCTACTCATGAGAAACTCTCCAGACACGAAACAGAACGCTTTAAAAGAGACTAACGTCGTCTATGCCTTCAAATGCCCACTTGGGGACTGTAAGCTCCAAAAAACCCAGTATATAGGCAAGACAACAACATCTCTTTCTAGGCGTTTAACGATGCATAAACAACAGGGCTCCATTAAGGAACATATAATCTCTTCCCATAACCAAACCATCGCCAGAGAAATCCTAGTAAACAACACAGAAATCATCGATAGATACAGCGATAGCAGGCGGCTTGACGTTTGCGAGGCACTACACATCAAGAAGTCAACACCAGCAATCAACAGCCAATTATTGCACAACTATATTCTACCCACCTCAAGACTCCGCTCCAATATAGAAGCATCAAGAAATATGGACCAATAGGCTTTCTACAAACACTTCTATTCAATACCCATTGTTTCTGTTCTGTCTTGTGTTGATACTTTTAATACCCTATTAATATCCTCTAGTGTTCTGTCTTGTGTTAATGCCACATCATCCTTCCCACCTCACTCAAATGTAATGCCACATCACCCTTCCCACCTCACTCAAATGTAGATATAAAATCAGGGAAACGCAAGTTCTAATCAGTTGTGTATTTGTGAAGTCTTTGAAAATGTAATAAGTTTTACGAAACGCGCCCGTGTCGCGTCAGACTAGAAATAAAAATGAATTTTGGAGAAGTGATTTTTGATTTACCTCCAACAGTGAAGCATAATGTACGAAAGATTGAGAAAATTCGTGTTAGAATTATTAATCTTACTTTTTCGGTCATATTTAATAATATATGTCTACAGGAAAGACTGCTACCAAAATATACTAATATATATATATATATATATATATATATATATATATATATATATATATATATATATATATATATATATATATATATATATATATATATATATACGTACAGTATTACATGAATTCCCTTCAAGCATTGCATATTTTCCATAGATTTGTATGTGTCGTGAGCGGTCGTAATGTTTGGTATGGGAGTGAATATGTATAGCAACATGGGAGTGTATGTATACAAACATGGGAGTGAATATGTATAGCAACATGGGAGTGTATATGTATATCAACATGGGAGTGTATATGTATAGCAACATGGGAGTGTATATGTATAGCAACATGGGAGTGCATATGTATAGAAACATGGGAATGTATATGTATACCAACATGGGAGTGTATGTATACCAACATGGGAGTGTATATGTATAGAAACATGGGAATGTATATGAATAGCAACAAGGAAGTGTATACATATAGCAACATGGGAGTGTACATGTATAGCAACATGAGGGTTTATATGTATACCAACATGGAAGTGTATATGTATACCAACATGGGAGTGTATACATATACCAACATGAAAGTGTATACATATACCAACATGAGAGTGTTTATGTATACCAACATGGGAGTGTATACATATAGCAACATGGGAGTGTATATGTATACCAACATGGGAGTGTATACATATAGCAACATGGGAGTGTATATGTATACCAACATGGGAGTGTATATGTATACCAACATGGGAGTGTATATGTATACCAACATGGGAGTGTATATGTATACCAACATGGAAGTGTATACATATAGCAACATGGGAGTGTATATGTATACCAACATGGGAGTGTATACATATAGGAACATGGGAGTGTATACATATACCAACATGGGAGTGTACATGTATACCAACTTGGGAATGTATATGTATACCAACATGGGAGTGTATACATATAGCAACATGGGAGTGTATATGTATACCAACATGAAAGTGTATACATATACCAACATGAGAGTGTTTATTTATACCAACATGGGAGTGTATACATATAGCAACATGGGAGTGTATATGTATGCCAACATGGGAGTGTATACATATACCAACATGGGAGTGTATATGTATACCAACATGGGAGTGTATACGTATACCAACATGGGAGTGTATACGTATACCAACATGGGAGTGTATACATATACCAACATGGAAGTGTATACATATACCAACATGGGAGTGTATACATATACCAACATGGGAGTGTATATGTATACCAACATGGAAGTGTATACATATACCAACATCGGAGTGTATACATATACCAACATGGGAGTGTATACATATACCAACATGGGAGTGTATACGTATATCAACATGGGAGTGTATACGTATATCAACATCCCTGGAAACACAAACCGAAACTGTCTCCATTTTCCGCTTGTTACAACTTGTAATAAAGTTGTTACATCTTGGGTTAACGTGTTTATGACGTATTAGAACGTTGTTACAACTTGCTATATTGGTTATTATAACTGGTTAGGAGGTGTTAAAACTTGTTCGAACGTTGTACCAACGTCGTAGTTTCGGTGTGTGTTTGGCGGGATGGGAGTGTATACGTATACCGACAAGGGAGTGTATACGTATACCAACATGGGAGTGTATATGTATACCAACATGGGAGTGTATATGTATACCAACATGGGAGTGTATATGTATACCAACATGGGAGTGTATACGTATACCAAAATGGGAGTGTACATGTATACCAACATGGGAGTGTATACGTATACCAACATGGGAGTGTATATGTATACCAACATGGGAGTGTATACGTATACCAACATGGGAGTGTATATGTATACCAACATGGGAGTGTATATGTATACCAACATGGGAGTGTATATGTATACCAACATGGGAGTGTATATGTATACCAACATGGGAGTGTATATGTATACCAACATGGGAGTGTATACGTATACCAAAATGGGAGTGTACATGTATACCAACATGGGAGTGTATACGTATACCAACATGGGAGTGTATATGTATACCAACATGGGAGTGTATATGTATACCAACATGGGAGTGTATACATATACCAACATGGGAGTGTATATGTATACCAACATGGGAGTGTATATGTATACCAACATGGGAGTGTATACGTATACCAACATGGGAGTGTATATGTATACCAACATGGGAGTGTATACGTATACCAACATGGGAGTGTATATGTATACCAACATGGGAGTGTATACGTATACCAACATGGGAGTGTATATGTATACCAACATGGGAGTGTATATGTATACCAACATGGGAGTGTATATGTATACCAACATGGGAGTGTATACATATACTAACATGGGAGTGTATACGTATACCAACATGGGAGTGTATACATATACCAACATGGGAGTGAATACGTATACCAACATGGGAGTGTACATGTATACCAACATGGGAGTGTATACATATACCAACATGGGAGAGTACATGTATACCAACATGGGAGTGTATACATATACCAACATGGGAGAGTACATGTATACCAACATGGGAGTGTATACATATACCAACATGGGAGTGTATACGTATACCAACATGGGAGTGTATATGTATACCAACATGGGAGTGTATACATATACCAACATGGGAGTGTATACATATACCAACATGGGAGTGTATACATATACCAACATGGGAGTGTATATGTATACCAACATGGGAGTGTATATGTATACCAACATGGGAGTGTATATGTATACCAACATGGGAGTGTATATGTATACCAACATGGGAGTGTATACGTATACCAAAATGGGAGTGTACATGTATACCAACATGGGAGTGTATACGTATACCAACATGGGAGTGTATATGTATACCAACATGGGAGTGTATATGTATACGAACATGGGAGTGTATACGTATACCAACATGGGAGTGTATATGTATACCAACATGGACCAACTCTGCTCAGTTTATTACATTTTTCTCTGGTAACAATGTTGTCTCTGTATATTGGGAATTGTTTTACAACTCCGCCCCGCATATTGACATTGAATATATTAACAAAAATAATAGAATGAATAAATTTGCACTGTATAATAATTGCACTGCGAGCACTCTTTTAATTTGTCAAAATGTCGGCTGACATATCGGTGCTCTCAGGACACGCAGCGTAAGTCGTTTAAGCGACTATTTCACTGCAGGAGCGCAGTGAAAAAGTGACATTTTATTGTGTCCATCGCTGTCATTCCGCCAGGTGGCCAGGCGCTGTGGTTTTTATTGCAGTGAAATGTGCGGTCCACAAAACTGATAGTTTTCATTGTAACTTCACCCACCAGAGGATATAAATATTTTTGTCTTTTCGTATTTTTTTTCAAAACAATCAACTTGTTGTCCGAAATGTAAGCTATTTAAAGGTTAAATTTAGTGTCGTGAAAGAGCTTCTTGCATGATAAATTATCTCAACAGGGAAACGTGCTCTATATTTTCAAAGAATTCCATCTTCACTACCCTTGAGGGTCGTAGAGGCTACACCGTCATCCGAATCTTCTATGAATGTTGTATCATGATAATATTTTGATGAGCACATCAAGATCCATTTTCCCACCACTCGTATACACATGACGGCCCAGGAGACCATTTCAGGTCAAACACGAAGTTTGCAAGTTGAACGGTTTAGAAGAAATTTATGTTTTCAGGACACTCTGGGAAAGGGGTTTGTCTATCTACTAATTTTCTGTAATTGGCTGCATTGGCTCCGTCATTTGAGCAGTGAGCAGCTCAGGTCACGGCGCTCTACGGAACTCTGCCCGCTCTTTAGTGCAGAGTTTTGTAGAACTTCTTCACAGCCTAATACAACACAGCCTAATACAACACAGCCTAATACAACACAGCCTAATACAACACAGCCTAATACAACAGCCTAATACAACAGCCTAATACAACACAGCCTAATACAACACAGCCTAATACAACACAGCCTAATACAACAGCCTAATACAACAGCCTAATACAACACAGCCTAATACAACACAGCCTAATACAACACAGCCTAATACAAGAGCCTAATGCAACAGCCTAATACAACACAGCCAAATACAACTCAGCCTAAAACAACCCAGCCTAATACAACTCAGCCTAGAACAACAGCCTAATACAACTCAGCCTAGAACAACAGCCTAATACAACACAGCCTAATACAACACAGCCCAATACAACACAGCCCAATACAACACAGCCTAATACAACACAGCCTAATACAACACAGCCTAATACAACACAGCCCAATACAACACAGCCTAATACAACACAGCCTAACACAACACAGCCCAATACAACACAGCCTAATACAACACAGCCTAATACTGCTGAACTATCAACAATGACGAGGAAGCAGCAGCCCCAGACTGGAAGAGGCTGGAGGGTAAGGAAAGTGCAGGTAAATGATGCCAAGTGAACATCCAGTGACATTATTAGCCAGTGAAGAACAGTGCAGTGAGCTGTGAAGGAGGAAATGTGCAGTACTTACTGCCACACTGTCTGTGTCAGTGTGGCACAGACAGTGTACAGTGACATTCATGTTAAGGGACGAGCTAGGTAGATAGCAGTGGTGTGTGGAGCGTTAGCTAGGAGGAAGAGCAATATGATCTGCAACGACACAGTGTTGCATAGAGGGCCTGGGAGGGTGCCAGTTGACACGCCAGTTACTTGCAGTTGTCAGCCAGTCATCCGTGTGATCCGGTCTACCTCTAGTCAGCAAGTAGACTAGATCAACCCCTGGAGTGTTACTGATCCACACTACTCATCATCTACCTATATGACGTACTCCTACGTCCATATGCTCCACTACCATCTACTCGTGTGGGGACAATGACAGGTCTACCTCCCATTGTGCTCCATGTTATCCGGCCGTCCAGGATAAGGAACATTGTAGCATTTTTCTGGGCGAGATAACAGAGCCACGCCATCAAGTGCTACATAGAGAGATGCAGTCACCAGTTGCAGGTTGTGGCCGCTTGCATGCAAGGAGGACTCCGATAGTAACTCCCCGACGAACCCCAGAGTTAGTGTCCTTCATAGGAATGATATTAGGTCATTTGTATACTGAACTGTGCTAATATTATATGAATTATTTTCGTAATTGTGTTTACCTGGGCGCCTGACAGCTGGGTGGACAGCGCTCCGGATTCGTAGTCCTGAGGTTCCGGGTTCGATCCCCGGTGGAGGCAGAGACAAATGGGCGAAATGTTTCTTTCACTCTGATACCCCTGTTACCTAGCAGTAAATAGGTACCTGGGAGTTAGACAGCTACGGGCTGCTTCCTGGGGATGGTGTTGGAAATTTCCAACACTAATACACTACTATTGTATTATAATAAATCATTATTATTATATACTAACTACAGTAGTCACTAAATTTACTAACAGTAGTGTCAACATAAACTAACCATTGTATCTGCATATTAATGCTAGAATTCTTACGAAATAAAGCACCAACATTGCATCAGATAATGTCTAGTTAAACACATTTATTACCAATGTGCTAGAGAATTGAATGTGGTTCTCTAAAATCATCAGTATTCCGTGTGATAATTATTTACGGATAACATAACTCCCAAATAATTCTAAATCGAGAGTTTTTAGTTACAATTGTTATCAAGTAATAGTTTTTCTGTCACGCGTGAATGCCATGGAGAAAACTAAAATCTTCTCCATTTCTCGTTTACCACCATAAGACGAGAAAGCAATAATATTTAAATCCCTAGAATCACAACCCAGTCCTTATTAAAGTATTTCAACCACGATTGCGCGAAATAGTATTATTCGTGATAAATAATTTCGGTGGTGAATGCGGGACGTGGGTTGAAAGAGGAGGAGACGCCGTTGTGGAGCCAGCTTGTGCAGCGTGCGTGCTTGGAGAACGGAAGGTCTTGGCGTCAGAGTCTGAGACACGTGGCGTTGGGGAGTTATCAGCAAGAATTACACTGATACCCAACTAATAACGAATAATTATTCTTCCACGTGCTCCATAGTGCTCGGCCAATCAATAACGCGTCGAGAATCAAGCCAAAACCCTCAATCACGTGTACAACACCGTGGAAGTCTGGGACTGATAGACGCGATATCGGCAGACTTCAGTAGTTACTGCGCTCATGCTAAGTATATTTTCTTTCTTGGTGCATCATTAGAGATTGTATATTTCGTGGGTAGTCTGTCGTTATATAGTGGGACGACACCAAATCCAAAGTTAGTACCGCATTAATATTTATTTTCTGTTTTCATAAATATTGAGATCTAAGTAGCCTAGTTCAATGCTACGTAATATCCTTTAATTTACAGCTCGTATGTGAGGAGTCAACGAGTCGTTAACCGCATTCGTGTTATTCACCTCTAATGGCTTCTAAGTGGAGATCCTGAGATCACGAGGACGAATCACGAACGATGTCATAGAAATCGTCTTAAAGCTAAGATTTTGTACACATTTAATTATTTCATTTTATTATACAAATTCACAAGATTATCATATCGAATATTTTACCATATGATTATTGGAAATTTGTGTGTTTACTTAGAGGATTGCTCTTTAATTTTAATAATCATTAATATTCTCTATTTGAATTACCTATTGATTCTATAATATTTTAGGTCATAATATTATTTACTTAACAATGAACTGATGCACGAACAACACTAGTTCCTAGACGTATATGAAGTTCTAGCAATACCCCCCCCCCAATGTAGGTGTTTGAGGCTCTGACTTTAGTTAATTAATCATACAGTCCATTATTTATTTAAGTGATTATTCTTTCTAATACCTCTTCATAGACACTGGTTCTTCCTTGTGTTTTCTAATGATCACTTTTTATTAGTTTCCCTCTTTTCTCAAAAGTGGGTGGTCCTTCGTTATTAAATTAAATAATTAAATAATTGAGTCAAGCCCCAGATATCCCACAGATGGAAGCCTGGTCGAGGACCGGGCCGCTGGGACACTAAGCCCCGAAATCATCTCAAGATGAATCTGTGAAAGTATTCGAGTTTGGTGGAATTCAAAGTTGATTGTCATAGCCTAGTTACGACTGGAGATATCGGTGTGAAGTATTATATGTAATGTGAGGTTACAGTTAACATACAGAATTATTGTACTCAGCCTCACTGACTTGTGTCTCAAGTTGCTGCTCAGAATTTGGTTTAGTGACACTCAAGAGCGAGTACACTGTAGTATGTACACATTGCGTTTAAAGGGGCCTCGAACGCCTAGTGCCTAATTTTGTCTAGGCTGTTACACTTTCTGAATGATAAGTGTTTTCTTGTCATTAAATGTCATTGATACATTATGTTTGAGTCACCTCTACTCTGTTATTTTATTGACTGATGATGACCAACATTTATACAGAATCTGAATCATGATAACTGATAAACCAGGTCGTCCTCCTAATGTTTCCCAACATCAACAAACTGTCGTATTAAAGTTCCCTTATCCTAACCTACCAGACGACCCAAAACAGAAAACGGGACAGTATGTCAATTTCGCGAGCCGCTGCCATTTTCTAGTACGACAATGTCCGTGTAGCACGACCACTGAGCACGTAATTGTGTTCGGTTATTCGCGATAACGTTGTTAATGTGATATTTGGGTCAGAGTTTTATATGGAAATAATTTTTCCTCCTTTTCTCCCTTTTCTTTTCCACTTCTGTTTTAACGCACTGATTTTAGTCTATCGTTTTATTAAGACTATCTTGGCGGATATAGATGCAGAGTGTTCACTACTGTGTCCCATTCTTCAACTGCTTTTCTGACCATTGTAGTCGCTGTGGATTTTGCATTTAATACAGCTGCTGTCGTTGGATGAATGTTGAGTTTCATGCGCAGGGCTTAAATTGTTTCACATTCCAGTAAGTAATGTAATAGTGGCATTTCTGGTTTTGTTCCACAGATATGAGACTCTTTATGTATTAGGTTTATTACCTCCCACTTATAACCAAGTCTGAGTCTGTGTGTAGCTACTGCAATGTCTCTGGATATCTTTTTGCCAGGCTTGAAAAAGTAGTAACCAGTGGCTTGTTCGTACCACATCGCAGTGGATCTTCCTTCCTTTACTTTGGTTCTGTGGCGACGTTAGATAGTTGGTAGTATTTGCTTCTTGATTTGCTCCTTAATCTGTGAGAAACCTGGAGGTATTTTTACATGTACAACAGTTAAAGCAATGGCAGGTTTTGCTAGTGAGTCTGCCTTTTCATTACCATCTATACCAATATTACTTGGTATCCAATTTAGGGTGACTGACAGCCCTAGATAATGTTTCCTTCCCTGTATGTAGGAATAATGGGATGAGTTGTATATTATATCTGTGCCGGCTGGATAACAAAGACTGGAGCGAAGGTTCAGAGTTTGTATGAATGATGATATATTGTAAATTATTCTCAGTTGTATAGTTTATGGACTCTTTCAGGGCATATAATTCTGTGTGCAATGTTGAGCACCCACTGTTCATGCTCCAGTAAGCTTCATGGTTGTTAGTGTAAACTGCTGCCCCAGCAGAACCTCTTTCTTGATCAACTTATCCATCTGTGAAGATGTGAGTGATTGTAGGTCTTGAGACGGTATCCATTTGTTGTTCTATAACTGCTTTGAGCCTCTGAGTCACACGCTGAATTTTTAACTGGTAATCCTTCAATGATTTTCTTTAGACTCGATTCTTCCCATGGAGGAGGCTGCTGAAAGTGTTGATATGGTCTATCTCCTTTGTTTCTAATGGTCAGTTTCAAGTCCACTTTTTGTAGAATCTTGACCAGATTATCCGTCCATGCTCTTGTTCAGTATTGAAGGTTTCTGTGAAGCGATCTGTGTATGCTATCTTTGATTGACAGTCTGGCGGTGGTTCCATCAAATTTTGCTGTTATGGTGGCTATCCTTCATTTGATCCTGTTTTCTAAGGCTGATAAGTTGGTTTCCATGTTTAGATTCTCTCGTTACTTCCACATAGGTGCTCCCAGCATTGTTCGCAGAGCATCATTCTGATACACTTCCAGTTTCTCCCATTGGTTATCACCGAGGGATGTAAGAGCAGGAGCAGCATAGTCAATGAGTGACCTAACTACTTGAACGTAGTTCATTTTGAGTACTGGCAGATTTGCACCATCTCTAAGACTTGTCAGGGAGCGCAAAGCTGAGTTTCTAGCATTGCAACGTTGCCGAAGATATTCAATTTCTTGAGTGATTTTCTAATGACTCTTATGACTCCAAGGTATTGGAGTGAGTTACCTCCTTGAAAGGAGGTAACCCACTCAATTTCGAGTCCTTGTATAGTGAATCTGATGTCTTGTGTTCTCATTTTACCTGCCATTGCTTTGGTTTTATTGCTGTTTATTTTCACTGCTAAGCGTTCTGTTTCGCTCCTGATGATGTCTAGGCATTTTTGTGCATGGTTCCTAGCGCCTTTGCTATTGATAATAGCAAAGGCGCGACTTTGACCACACAGTCGCTTGCATAGTTAAGAAGTTTGGCTTTTGGAAACTTGAGCTTCAGGAATTGTTCCATGAGACAGTTGAAGAGGAAGGGGCTTAGTATTCCTCCCTGCGGAGTTCCATTTCCAGCCTCTTTGAGGAGGATGTTTTTCCTAGGAATTTGACTTTAGCTTCTCGGCTAAGCAGGCGTCCTTTGGCAAAGGCAAGAGCGTGTCCTTTGATTTCCTTATCCACCAGGCAGCACAGTGTAGCTGGTGCATTGGCTAACTCGAATGTTTTTTCATGGTTCAGGAAAATAAGGATTCCAGGTTTGTCATTGATTTGATCCAGGAGGGAGGTAAGGCATTCTGTGGTCCCAACACCTTTTCTGTAAGCAAACTTATTTTGGTGCAGTGGATTGGCTTTCCATTCAATTCGATTAAGACCCATTCTTTCTGCAGTTTTGTCCAGACAGCTTGTTATAGATTTAATTAATGTTAATGTAAATGGTCTTGATGTGGGAACTGACCTGTGAGATTTATATGAATTTATATAGAATTTATATTTACGTTAATTTATATCTTTCGATTGTAATTTGTATGATGTTAAGTGGACTGTACTTCTGCAATAATCTCACAAATCGATCCTTACACATTAGGGGGGTTTATATTAAATTTATATATATGCAGCCAATCAAACTACAGTATTAACTACATATATTAGTATACATTGAGGAGGTGCCTTATCTTATTGTACAGCAGGCTTAGTTCACCAGATATAACTAGGATGTAGACACCAAATTATCCTCGTGTGAGGGTAGCTTCCATCACCCAGTAACTGATGTATCAAGTCTTGCTTCCTCTTCTTGTTCCTGTCAAAGGGCACTACCTGTAAAGCCGGATTCCTAATATATGACAGCTATATCAGAGAAAACACTGTATTATAGATAATAAGGACCAAGGCTTAATTACCTTTATTTATGAGGCTGGTTCGCATTCTAACTGGTTCGCCCATATCTACCTAACATTTAACTGGCCAGAAATGATTAGATAAACGGGTTTCGGTAGGACACTTCCCTTGATTATGTTTACAGTGTGTTGATGATGGTAGAGCACTAATATGATCTCCTTCACACTTCGTCCAAGAGAAATTAAAGGAGCTGAATTTGCTCCCCTGCGCCTCTGGTCTTAACAACAATGGTGACCTCTCCTCACTCACCACTGACGCCTTGGCACTTTGTCCAGATATCAGTAACTGATAGAAGGGTCACATTTACTCTATTTTGGTACTGATAATTAAGTTAATTCAAATGAGATTTTTTATGATAGTAAAAGTCCAAAGACTAATGTATTTAAGAATAATTCCCAGCAGAATAGCTGGTGAATTTATTGTACTATGTGGCAATGATATCCCGTTTTCTATTGCCTCAAAATTCCACTACAAGCTACATTTTCTAAGGGTTAACTTGTGTAAACAACGCAGCAGCAATATTATCTGCAATTGCATGTAATATTATTAAATGGTGTCGGATTTTCCGACACTTGGATTTCCTGGGTCTTTGGACTTTGGAATGGGAATTATAATTGCACTATTCCAAGAAAGTGGTGTAGTTCTTGTCACCCATACTCTGTTGATGAGATTCAAGAAGGCTTCTTCGCCCTTTTCTCCTAGCTTGGCCAGCATGTTGTAAGTGATTTTGTCCTCACCTGGAGCTATGTTTTTAGTTTTCTTTGTAGCTCTTCTGAATTATTTCAGATTGAAAGGTTGGTCTAGTTCGTCTGGGCAGGCTAAAGTATCGTCTGTTTTTTACCATCTTGCTGCTTGAAGTATTTGTTGGTGAGTCGGAGTTGTTTGAGGAAGTTGAGTGGAACTGGTTCTTGAAGCAAATAGATTTGCTAGCCTTTCTGCTTCTTGCTCTGGATGAACATAAAGTGGCAGAGCAGGAGGCCTTGTTGATCTGCTTCCAGATGTCGCCCAAGGATGTGTGTTGATTTAGCTTGACACACCACTCGAGTCATTTCTATTCTCTGATTTTTTGCTGTTTCTTCATGCACATGATCTTGGACAGCTCTAAGAAGACCTAGACTAGCTTCGGTTCTATCTCTTCTGAAACTATTTAGTGCACAATTTAGTCTGTTACGTAGTTCTTTAATCCTACCACAGTAATATCAATGGTCGTTTTGTTGATGGGTAACTGTTTTCTTCTTAGGGATGGAGTGATTTGTTGCTCTATGTATTGTATATACTAAATCTTTTCCCATATCTTCAGTGTTGTCAGGAGTGTAGTTTTGGTGCCAAGTTTCGAGAGATTCCTGAAACGTCGTCCAATCTGGTTTAATAAAATCCCATCCGGGCTCGGGAGCTGGAGGTCTGGGCGGTAGTGCTATATTAATAACTGTTCTTGTAGCCAAGTGGTCACTGGTCAGGACATAGTCAACTGACCAATGACAACTCTTAAATTCTGGTGGAAACAAACGTGATGTCCGAAAATTCGACACCATTTAATAATATTACATGCAATTGCAGATAATATTGCTGCTGTTGTAAACACAAGTTAACCCATAGAAAATGTAGCTTGTAGTGGAATTTTCCGTCAATAGAAAACGGGATATCATTGCCACATACTATTATAAATTCACCACCTATTCTGTTAGGAATTATTCTTAAATACATTAGTCTTTGGACCTTTACTATCATAAAAACATCTTATTTGAATTAACTTAATTATCAGTATCAAAATAAAGTAAATGTGACCCTTCTATCAGTTACTGATATCTGGACAAAGTGCCAAGGCGTCAGTGGTGAGTGAGGAGAGGTCACCATTGTTGTTAAGACCAGAGGCGCAGGGGAGCAAATTCGGCTCCTATAATTTCTCTTGGACGAAGTGTGACGAAGATCAGAGTAGTGTTCTACCATCATCAACACACAGTCAACATAATCAAGGGAAGTGTCCTACCGAAACCCGTTTATCTAATCATTTCTGGCCAGTTAAATGTTAGGTAAATAAGGGCGAACCGGTTAGAATGCGAACCAGCCTCTTAAATAAAGGTAATTAAGCCTTGGTCCTTATTATCTATTATACAGTGTTTTCTCTGATATAGGTGTCATATATTAGGATTCTGGCTCTACACCTAGCACCCTTTGGCAGGAACAAGAAGAGGAAGCAAGACTTGATACATCAGTTACTGGGTGATGGAAGCTAGCCTCAAACGAGGATAATTTGGTGTCTACATCCTAGTTATATCTGGTGGACTAAGCCTGCTGTACAATAAGATAAGGAACCACCTCAATGTATACTAATATATGAAGTTAATACTGTAGTTTGATTGGCTGCATATATATAAATTTAATATAATCCCCCCTAATGTGTAAGGATCGATTTGTGAGATTATTGCAGAAATACAGTCCACTTAACATCATACAATTGCTATCGAAATATATAAATTAACGTAAATATAAATTCACATAAATTAAATATAAATCTCACAGGTCGGTTCCCACACGTGAGGTCTTCCTCCCCCCCCCCCCCCACTCCACCAGTGTGGGTTGGTTCCCTCGAGTTAAGCAGACTGACTTCAAGCATTTCGTCCGAAAGGTGTTCAATATGTCTTCCGTTGGCGGAGGTTCTTGGTGAATCAAGTAGTAATTCACTATGAGCGTTGAAGTCACCCGAGATGACAGTAGGTGTGGTGACTACTATTTCAAAGATTGCTGAGACATCCATATCGTGTTCCCTAGGGCTCCTGTAAACATTGAAGATGAACAACATCTCACTATGAAATGTTGTTCATTGTTAATCTCACTATGAGTTCCTCATAGTGAGATTAACTCTGAACTTCGACGTCCTCACCTTAGTCAAGCAGGTCTGTGATATCCGTGGCATTTATATGATTTCTTACCAGTATTGAAATGCCTCTGGTGCCACCTTGTGCAATTGGGCAGTGGTAACCTTGATATCCTGGAATATTGATACTTATACCAGTAAATGTTTCTTGAAGTAAAACAATATCACGTTGTCCCTGAGAAGCTCTGCTCTAAGTGTTTGTGCTTTGTTTTTGAATCCTTGAATGATCCATCATATAATCTTGAGACTGTCGTATTGTACATTATTCTGTTAAATCCATTGAGTCCATAGTGGTTTCAAACGTGCTGATTTCACCGACAGCCTGTGCCTTCTTGACTGCCATTGTGTACTGAAAAAATTCAATTTCCTTACTTTTTTCGATTTTGACAACATTATGTGGTAGCGCTTGTTGGAGTGAGGAGGAAATAAGTTCTGTTAACATTTAACTCCTTTACGAAGGGTTGATCTGTTCCAGTGTTGGGAATGCTTTGTGGAGCATCTTGCTACAGGTCTCTGTCAGGGAGGCGACAATCATTGGAACAGTAGATTTTTGGCCTTAGCGCAAATGCAACCTTCTGTTAGGAGGATGGGTTGGGTAGAGAGAGCGAGACGCAGGTGTGAGAGTTGAGGCTAGGCTAGAGGTGAGGCTAGGCTAGTGGCGAAGCAAGGCTAGAGGTGAGGCTAGGCTAGTGGTGAAGCTAGGCTAGAGGTGAGGCTAGGCTAGTGGTGAGGCTAGGCTAGTGGTGAGGCTAGGCTAGTGGTGAGGCTAGGCTAGTGGTGAGGCTAGGCTAGTGGTGAGGCTAGGCTAGTGGTGAGGCTAGGCTAGTGGTGAAGCAAGGCTAGAGGTGAGGCTAGGCTAGTGGTGAAGCAAGGCTAGTGGTGAGGCTGGGCTAGTGGTGAGGCTGGGCTAGTGGTGAGGCTGGGCTAGTGGTGAGGCTAGGCTAGTGGTGAGGCTAGGCTAGTGGTGAAGCAAGGCTAGAGGTGAGGCTAGGCTAGAGGTGAGGCTAGGCTAGTGGTGAGGCTGGGCTAGTGGTGAGGCTAGGCTAGTGGTGAGGCTAGGCTAGTGGTGAGGCTGGGCTAGTGGTGAGG
This sequence comes from Procambarus clarkii, assembly GCF_040958095.1. Lineage (NCBI taxonomy): Eukaryota > Metazoa > Arthropoda > Malacostraca > Decapoda > Cambaridae > Procambarus > Procambarus clarkii. The sequence continues at coordinate 45,102,833 of NC_091152.1, forward strand.
CTAGGCTAGTGGTGAAGCAAGGCTAGAGGTGAGGCTAGGCTAGAGGTGAGGCTAGGCTAGTGGTGAGGCTGGGCTAGTGGTGAGGCTAGGCTAGTGGTGAGGCTAGGCTAGTGGTGAAGCAAGGCTAGAGGTGAGGCTAGGCTAGAGGTGAGGCTAGGCTAGTGGTGAGGCTGGGCTAGTGGTGAGGCTAGGCTAGTGGTGAGGCTAGGCTAGTGGTGAAGCAAGGCTAGAGGTGAGGCTAGGCTAGAGGTGAGGCTAGGCTAGTGGTGAAGCAAGGCTAGAGGCGAGGCTAGGCTAGAGGTGAGGCTAGGCTAGTGGTGAGGCTGGGCTAGTGGTGAGGCTAGGCTAGTGGTGAGGCTAGGCTAGAGGTGAGGCTAGGCTAGTGGTGAGGCTAGGCTAGAGGTGAGGCTAGGCTAGTGGTGAGGCTAGGCTAGTGGTGAAGCAAGGCTAGAGGTGAGGCTAGGCTAGAGGTGAGGCTAGGCTAGTGGTGAAGCAAGGCTAGAGGTGAGGCTAGGCTAGTGGTGAGGCTAGGCTAGAGGTGAGGCTAGGCTAGAGGTGAGGCTAGGCTAGTGGTGAGGCTAGGTGAGGCTAGGCTAGTGGTGAAGCAAGGATAGAGGTGAGGCTAGGCTAGAGGTGAGGCTAGGCTAGTGGTGAGGCTAGGCTAGTGGTGAGGCTAGGTGAGGCTTGGCTAGTGGTGAGGCTAGGCTAGTGGTGAGGCCAGGCTAGTGGTGAGGCTAGGCTAGTGGTGAGGCTAGGCTAGTGGTGAGGCCAGGCTAGTGGTGAGGCTAGGCTAGTGGTGAGGCTAGGCTAGTGGTGAGGCTGGGTTAGTGGTGAGGCTGGGCTAGTGGTGAGGCTGGGCTAGTGGTGAGGCTGGGCTAGTGGTGAGGCTAGGCTAGTGGTGAGGCCAGGCTAGTGGTGAGGCTAGGCTAGTGGTGAGGCCAGGCTAGTGGTGAGGCTAGGCTAGTGGTGAGGCCAGGCTAGTGGTGAGGCTAGGCTAGTGGTGAGGCTAGGCTAGTGGTGAGGCTAGGCTAGTGGTGAGGCTAGGCTAGAGGTGAGGCTAGGCTAGTGGTGAGGCTAGGCTAGTGGTGAGGCCAGGCAAGTGGTGAGGCTAGGCTAGTGGTGAGGCCAGGCTAGTGGTGAGGCTAGGCTAGTGGTGAGGCTAGGCTAGAGGTGAGGCTAGGCTAGTGGTGAGGCTGCGCTAGTGGTGAGGCTAGGCTAGTGGTGAGGCTAGGCTAGTGGTGAGGCTGGGCTAGTGGTGAGGCCAGGCTAGTGGTGAGGCTGGGCTAGTGGTGAGGCTGGGCTAGTGGTGAGGCTGGGCTAGTGGTGAGGCTGGGCTAGTGGTGAGGCTAGGCTAGTGGTGAGGCTGGGCTAGTGGTGAGGCTGGGCTAGTGGTGAGGCTAGGCTAGTGGTGAGGCTGGGCTAGTGGTGAGGCTAGGCTAGTGGTGAGGCTAGGCTAGTGGTGAGGCTAGGCTAGTGGTGAGGCTAGGCTAGTGGTGAGGCTGGGCTAGTGGTGAGGCTAGGCTAGTGGTGAGGCCAGGCTAGTGGTGAGGCTGGGCTAGTGGTGAGGCTGGGCTAGTGGTGAGGCTGGGCTAGTGGTGAGGCTGGGCTAGTGGTGAGGCTGGGCTAGTGGTGAGGCTAGGCTAGTGGTGAGGCTGGGCTAGTGGTGAGGCTGAGCTAGTGGTGAGGCTAGGCTAGTGGTGAGGCCAGGCTAGTGGTGAGGCTGGGCTAGTGGTGAGGCTGAGCTAGTGGTGAGGCTGAGCTAGTGGTGAGGCTAGGCTAGTGGTGAGGCTGAGCTAGTGGTGAGGCTAGGCTAGTGGTGAGGCTGAGCTAGTGGTGAGGCTAGGCTAGTGGTGAGGCTAGGCTAGTGGTGAGGCTAGGCTAGTGGTGAGGCTAGGCTAGTGGTGAGGCCAGGCTAGTGGTGAGGCTGGGCTAGTGGTGAGGCTAGGCTAGTGGTGAGGCTGGGCTAGTGGTGAGGCTGAGCTAGTGGTGAGGCTAGGCTAGTGGTGAGGCCAGGCTAGTGGTGAGGCTGGGCTAGTGGTGAGGCTGAGCTAGTGGTGAGGCTGAGCTAGTGGTGAGGCTAGGCTAGTGGTGAGGCTGAGCTAGTGGTGAGGCTAGGCTAGTGGTGAGGCTGAGCTAGTGGTGAGGCTAGGCTAGTGGTGAGGCTAGGCTAGTGGTGAGGCTAGGCTAGTGGTGAGGCTAGGCTAGTGGTGAGGCCAGGCTAGTGGTGAGGCTAGGCTAGTGGTGAGGCCAGGCTAGTGGTGAGGCTAGGCTAGTGGTGAGGCCAGGCTAGTGGTGAGGCTAGGCTAGTGGTGAGGCCAGGCTAGTGGTGAGGCTAGGCTAGTGGTGAGGCCAGGCTAGTGGTGAGGCTAGGCTAGTGGTGAGGCCAGGCTAGTGGTGAGGCTAGGCTAGTGGTGAGGCTAGGCTAGAGGTGAGGCTAGGCTAGAGGTGAGGCTAGGCTAGTGGTGAGGCTGCGCTAGTGGTGAGGCTAGGCTAGTGGTGAGGCTGCGCTAGTGGTGAGGCTAGGCTAGTGGTGAGGCTGCGCTAGTGGTGAGGCTAGGCTAGTGGTGAGGCTAGGCTAGTGGTGAGGCTGGGCTAGTGGTGAGGCTAGGCTAGTGGTGAGGCCAGGCTAGTGGTGAGGCTAGGCTAGTGGTGAGGCTGGGCTAGTGGTGAGGCTAGGCTAGTGGTGAGGCTAGGCTAGTGGTGAGGCCAGGCTAGTGGTGAGGCTAGGCTAGTGGTGAGGCTGGGCTAGTGGTGAGGCTAGGCTAGTGGTGAGGCTAGGCTAGTGGTGAGGCTGGGCTAGTGGTGAGGCCAGGCTAGTGGCGAGGCTAGGCTAGTGGTGAGGCTAGGCTAGTGGTGAGGCTAGGCTAGTGGTGAGGCTAGGCTAGTGGTGAGGCTGGGCTAGTGGTGAGGCCAGGCTAGTGGTGAGGCTGGGCTAGTGGTGAGGCTAGGCTAGTGGTGAGGCTGGGCTAGTGGTGAGGCCAGGCTAGTGGTGAGGCTGGGCTAGTGGTGAGGCTGGGCTAGTGGTGAGGCTAGGCTAGTGGTGAGGCTGGGCTAGTGGTGAGGCTAGGCTAGTGGTGAGGCTAGGCTAGAGGTGAGGCTAGGCTTGTGGTGAGGCTAGGCTAGTGGTGAGGCCAGGCTAGTGGTGAGGCTAGGCTAGTGGTGAGGCTGGGCTAGTGGTGAGGCTAGGCTAGTGGTGAGGCTAGGCTAGAGGTGAGGCCAGGCTAGTGGTGAGGCCAGGCTAGTGGTGAGGCTAGGCTAGTGGTGAGGCCAGGCTAGTGGTGAGGCTAGGCTAGTGGTGAGGCTAGGCTAGTGGTGAGGCTAGGCTAGAGGCGAGGCTAGGCTAGTGGTGAGGCTAGGCTAGTGGTGAGGCCAGGCTAGAGGTGAGGCTAGGCTAGAGGTGAGGCTAGGCTAGAGGTGAGGCTAGGCTAGTGGTGAGGCTAGGCTAGTGGTGAGGCCAGGCTAGTGGTGAGGCTAGGCTAGAGGCGAGGCTAGGCTAGTGGTGAGGCTAGGCTAGTGGTGAGGCTGGGCTAGTGGTGAGGCTAGGCTAGTGGTGAGGCCAGGCTAGTGGTGAGGCCAGGCTAGAGGTGAGGCTAGGCTAGTGGTGAGGCTAGGCTAGTGGTGAGGCTGGGCTAGTGGTGAGGCTGGGCTAGTGGTGAGGCTAGGCTAGAGGTGAGGCTAGGCTAGTGGTGAGGCTAGGCTAGTGGTGAGGCCAGGCTAGAGGTGAGGCTAGGCTAGAGGTGAGGCTAGGCTAGAGGTGAGGCTAGGCTAGTGGTGAGGCTAGGCTAGTGGTGAGGCCAGGCTAGTGGTGAGGCCAGGCTAGTGGTGAGGCTGGGCTAGTGGTGAGGCTGGGCTAGTGGTGAGGCTAGGCTAGAGGTGAGGCTAGGCTAGTGGTGAGGCTAGGCTAGTGGTGAGGCTGGGCTAGTGGTGAGGCTGGGCTAGTGGTGAGGCTAGGCTAGAGGTGAGGCTAGGCTAGTGGTGAGGCTAGGCTATTGGTGAGGCTAGGCTAGTGGTGAGGCTAGGCTAGAGGTGAGGCCAGGCTAGTGGTGAGGCTAGGCTAGTGGTGAGGCTAGGCTAGTGGTGAGGCCAGGCTAGAGGTGAGGCCAGGCTAGTGGTGAGGCCAGGCTAGAGGCGAGGCTAGGCTAGAGGCGAGGCATCATGTCTCGCAAGGTTTTGTACCCAAAATTGTCTATTTAATGGAACAGTTATTTAATATATGTGATGTAACTATAACCTGAGCTTGTAAAGGCATCTTAATCACCCTCTGTGGTAAAGTGCTTAATAACACCCTTGTTTTTATAGTAGCTATCTTACCCTGTCAAAGTAGGCGAGACATAAATATATATGTGTTTATATTATATATATATATATATATATATATATATATATATATATATATATATATATATATATATATATATATATATATATATATATATACATATATATATAATATATATATATATATATATATATATATATATATATATATATATATATATATATTATTATTATTATATCTCCGACAACTCTACAACTCGTCACCCGTTAAGGACTCGAACCCGGGTCAGCCAGGGTCTCCATGCCCCCGCCAGTCCAGGGCTGTAACCACTCAGCCAACGACTGACTAAAAGTATTTGGAAGTAATGCCACGAGTGTTGCCGGGTGGGTGCATGTAGGTCTAGCCACTTCCCAATACTTTTGGGAAGTGGCTACAGCCCTCAGTGGCTGAGTGGTTACAGCACTGGACTGCTGGGGGGGGGGGGGGGGCATGGGGACCCTGGCTGACCGGGTTCGAGTCCTTCAGGGGTCAAGAATTTTGGGATGTATATTAGATGGTCCATTCAAGCGTTACGCACATATGTATGCATGTGCAGACAGAGTTTGTGTAAACTGGTAAGAACTACATCTGTGTAAACATACATTAATCACATTATGTAGAAAAAAGTCATACCTTAAACACTGTTTATGTAGGAGAGACGTAAATCAATATATTTATGTATGTAGACTAGATTACCATTTTAAAAGCACTACAATCACCTTCTGTGGTTGATTGTTCAATAAATCACTGAACTATATGTTTAACAGATCTCTAACCCTGTCCATGGAGGAAAGAAGAAAATGTATATATGTGTTTACGATTGTAAATATGTGGCCACATCTGTGGTAGAAAATAATAATAATAATAATAATAATAATAATAATAATAAGAAGAAGAAGAAGAAGAAGAAGAAGAATCAGCGTGTAAGCAGCCATACTGTTCTAAGCTCTGCCTGGGTATTATTCTGGCGAAACCTCTCAAGGTTGACTTTGATGGTGTAATATAATGCGCTTAATACATTGGTTTCAAAGTGAGGTTTATGCTCTTTAAACACATACGATACACTGAAGCACATACGATACACTGAAGCACACACGATACACTGAAGCACATACGATACACTGAAGCACACACGATACACTGAAGCACATACGATACACTGAAGCACACACGATACACTGAAGCACATACGATACACTGAAGCACATACGATACACTGAAGCACATACGATACACTGAAGCACATACGATACACTGAAGCACATACGATACACTTAAGCACATACGATACACTGAAGCACATATGATACACTGAAGCACATACGATACACTGAAGCACATACGATACACTGAAGCACATACGATACACTTAAGCACATACGATACACTGAAGCACACACGATACACTGAAGCACATACGATACACTGAAGCACATACGATACACTGAAGCACACACGATACACTGAAGCACACACGATACACTTAAGGTGCCTCCACATTTGTATTTAGTGATATTGTTCAAAATATTTACAAATATAATCGGTGAATTACAGGTGAAAGTCAGCGATGACTTAGAGGCGCGAGGCTAATTACCCCAGGACACACAGGTGGCTGTTGGGGGGGTAATAAGGGGGGGGGGGAAGTCTTGTTGCTCAAAAGGCTTAATTAACCTCCTGTGTGTGTGTGTGTATACTCACCTATTTGTACTCGCCTATTTCTACCTGCAGGGTCGAGCATTGACTCTTGGATCCCGCCTTTCCAACCATCGGTTGTTCACAGTAATGACTCCGGTCCCATTTCCCTACCACATCTAGTTTTAAAATTATGAATAAAGTTTGCTTCCACAACCTGCTCCTTAAGTGCATTCCAACGGACCAGCACTTAAGGAGCGTTGGTCCATTGGAATGGACCAACGGTGCGGCAAGTGTGCCCGGAACCACCACTTCACAGACTGCACCAACCATTTTCTCCACAGCCATCACTGTCAAGGTGAACACACTGCCGTCTCCGCTGAGTGCTCCCGAAGACTTGCAGAAATCAACATGTCCGACGCCAGGCGGGTCAACACCACTCGCAGTGCACCAACAACTGTCAACGTGCAAGCCGCCCACTTCCCGGAGCTTCTGGGTGGTGCAGGAGCTACCATGCAGTCAGTCAGCCAATGGGGGCCTAGCTCCCAGTCCGCCAACCAATCATCGACTCAGCCACAACCTCTCTCTGGCCAATCATCAAGCCAGCCTTTACCACACCAGTAGCTGGCCCCAACACCGTTCATAGTACCGTCTCTGAACTTACACGTCTGGCAGAAATTATGCAGGCACGAACTATAAGGAATTCGAACGACTTCTAGACATACTCTACGCTGCTAATGGTCTACCGACGTTTGATGTTCCTGAGGAACTCCTCATGACTACAGCCTCAACCACTGCCACCACTACGACTTCAGCCACTAATATTAGTGGCTGACATCGTAATGCCTCTGACTTTCTGCCTCTGAAAATTAGCCTCTGACATCACTATCTCTCCAGGTGCACAGGCAGATCTCCTCCCTGCTGACGCCCACCCTCGGCCCCCTGCTACAGCTCCTGCACCACCTCCCCTGCTACAGCTCCTGCACCACCTCCCCTGCTACAGCTCCTGCACCACCCCCCCTGCTACAGCTCCTGCACCACCCCCCCTGCTACAGCTCCTGCACCACCTCCCCTGCTACACCCCCTGCACCACCTCCCCTGCTACAGCTCCTGCACCACCTCCCCTGCTACAGCTCCTGCACCACCCCCCCTGCTACAGCTCCTGCACCACCTCCCCTGCTACAGCACCTGCACCACCCCCCCTGCTACAGCTCCTGCACCACCCCCCTGCTACAGCTCCTGCACCACCTCCCCTGCTACAGCTCCTGCACCACCCCCCCTGCTACAGCTCCTGCACCACCTCCCCTGCTACACCCCCTGCACCACCCCCCTGCTACAGCTCCTGCACCACCTCCCCTGCTACACCTCCTGCACCACCTCCCCTGCTACAGCTCCTGCACCACCTCCCCTGCTACAGCTCCTGCACCACCTCCCCTGCTACACCCCCTGCACCACCTCCCCTGCTACAGCTCCTGCACCACCTCCCCTGCTACAGCTCCTGCACCACCTCCCCTGCTACAGCTCCTGCACCACCTCCCCTGCTACACCCCCTGCACCACCCCCCCTGCTACACCCCCTGCACCACCCCCCCTGCTACAGCTCCTGCACCACCTCCCCTGCTACACCCCCTGCACCACCTCCCCTGCTACACCCCCTGCACCACCTCCCCTGCTACAGCTCCTGCACCACCTTCCCTGCTACAGCTCCTGCACCACCTCCCCTGCTACACCCCCTGCACCACCTCCCCTGCTACACCCCCTGCACCACCTCCCCTGCTACACCCCCTGCACCACCTCTGCACGCTGCCACTCCAGGCGCTCCTACGCCTCCTCAACATGACGTCTCAACTGACTCGTGCAAACTTCTCCAGCACCAGCAAGAGCTTATTCGTCACCTGACCTCCGCTTCTAATCTGCCCATGATACTGCCTCTGTTGATGTTGAAGCTCACTCACCCGAGGCCGAGGCCCTCTCTGGAGGCCTGGAGCACAGGTGCTCCAGGCCTTATAGAGCACAGGTGCTCCAGGCCTCATAGCGCACAGGTGCTCCAGGCCTCATAGAGCACAGGTGCTCCAGGCCTTATAGAGCACAGGTGCTCCAGGCCTTATAGAGCACAGGTGCTCCAGGTCTTATAGAGCACAGGTGCTCCAGGCCTTATAGAGCACAGGTGCTCCAGGCCTTATAGAGCACAGGTGCTCCAGGCCTTATAGAGCACAGGTGCTCCAGGCCTTATAGAGCACAGGTGCTCCAGGCCTTATAGAGCACGGGTGCTCCAGGCCTTATAGAGCACCTGGGCTCTAGGCCTTATAGAGCACCCGTGCTCCAGGCCTTATAGAGCACGGGTGCTCCAGGCCTTATAGAGCACGGGTGATCCAAGCCTTATAGAGCACGGGTGCTCCAGGCCTTATAGAGCACGGGTGCTCCAGGACTCATAGAGCACAGGTGCTCCAGGCCTCATAGAGCACAGGTGCTCCAGGCCTCATAGAGCACAGGTGCTCCAGGCCTCATAGAGCACAATGTTGTAATCCACAAGTTAGTAGGAATTATTAGCTAGAGGATCATTACTACAACACTTAACGAATGATGATTGGAAGTTCATGTAAGTAGACAGACTATGGATCACATATCTAAGAAAGGTCAATGGATTAAGACCGAAGCTGTATAGCCAAATGATTAATTCCTGGAAAGAGGAATTATTCTTCGTCAGGCTTCTAGGAACAAGATTACCTCTCTAGGGATAAGGTTAATCGGATTATACCTTCCTTGAGAGGTGGGGTGAAATGGTTGAGGGAGATGGCTGACTGGAGGCAGTCTGATTGTGGGAGTGGAACTGGGGAGTCCTCCGCCTCTCCGTTTGCGGCAGCAGCGAAGTGTAGCAGACAGCTATGCGAGAGCCTGTTGTGATCTTAGTGACCAAGTTAAGTCTGCAGTATGTGAGTATTGAATGTAAGACTAACCGGGTGTGGAGCGTTGTAGTAATCATTCCGTATTAGGGACTTAGGCGGAAGTTACGAGTGTGTGTGGTGATCGCGGAGGTCAAGTGGTCTATGGGTATTGGAAGTGTATTGACCTAATAGAGTATGTTAATATATTATGGTTTGTCAGAGTCTATTCTTTGTAATTAAATGACAAAACCCGACGGCCTTTAAATACATTCCATGTGTCCCTTCATAGTGTTCCTGGTTTGGTTGGTGAGGGAATGTTAGGGAATTGGTAGACAACATATTTGGTGGCAGCGCAAACAGGTTTTGGAACACTTTGAGAGATGAAGGAAATGTGTTACTGGTTTAGTTGGTGAGGGAATGTTCGGGAATTGGTAGACGGCATATTTGGTGGCAGCGCAAACAGGTTTTGGAACACTGTGCGAGATGAAGGAAGTGTGGTTCTGGTTTAGTTGGTGAGGGAGTGTTCGGGAAATGGTAGACGTCGGGTTGTGGTGAGAATGGTGGTTACTAGACGGAGGAAAGATGGGTCAGGTGAGACCAGGGCAGAGGAGTTAGTTAATTAAAGGGACTAGGCCATTGTGGGGCACATGTGGGGTTTATTTCTTTCTTTCCAGATTCCCGCAACGAGAGACGGCTTAGAGGCAAGTCTGGACCATTGAAGCATCGGGATCCAAAACAAGTGCAGTGTTCGTAGTGCGGATTATACAGTGTTCGTAGTGCGGATAATACAGCGTGGCGAGGTAAACTTGCGCGGGTGAATGTGGGCCAGCGTGGGCCATGTGCGGCCATGTGCGGGCCAAGCGATGGGTGGGCCAAGCAAGCCTCACCTTCGAGCTTGTTTTATATCGTTGGTAAGGCGGAAATAGTGAGAAACCGTTGCTAAGGTGAAATTAATCGTGTAAACTACGTAATTTAAAGTTAATTAAATTTCATGTAACATGTAAATCGAATATTTTAAGGATAATGAAATATTACCTAAAGTACTGTGCGAGTTCCGGCGTTGTCAGGTGTAGATACAGAAAATAGGCGCAGTGAATTATGGACGCCTTGGCATAGCGAGCGACGCGTAATTTGACGTCTGGGGTTCGCCGTCTACTGTACCCTGGAGAGGGCCATGGAGATTTTTTTGTGGGTGCAGGTAGCATTATGGAGAGTGTTAGCGTGGGACACGGGGAGCGTGTCCCGTTGGTGGGGGTGTGTGGCGCCGGGTGTAGTGCATGGTTGTGTATTGGCGTTTGTACGCCGGGGTGTGTAGTGTAATGCATGTGTAGTGGCTTATTAGACGCCAGCGTAATGCATAGTATTTACTGTAGTGAAATGTGCATGTTTTCACTGTGGATATCATGGATATAGTATAGTGCATGACATTGTTGGCATTGTAGCGCCAAGGTGTAGCATGTGTAGCATAACTGGTTGTTGTAACACCGGGTGTATTGTAGACATTAGCGTTGAAGTATGTTAACGCAGGTGGTAGTGTGTGGCGGGTGGCCACTACACAAGAAATTATGCCTGACGAGTGTTGGTCAGGTAATTAACGAATTACGAGAGAGAAGGGAGTGTGTGTGGCGTCTGGTTACTTATTGGTGGTGACGTCTCGTGGTGTTTTGACGCGCTCTGGCGCAAGGCATATGCCTGTGGTGGTGATGGTGTTGGGGACGCCGTGTGTGTTGTGTTGATGGCGTTGGGGACGCTGTGTTGTGTTGAGGGCGTTGGGGACGCCGGGTGTTGTGTTGAGGGCGTTGGGGACGCCGAGTGTTATGTTGAGGGCGTTGGGGACGCCGTGTGTTGTGTTGAGGGCGTTGGGGACGCCGAGTGTTGTGTTGAGGGCGTTGGGGACGCCGTGTGTTGTGTGGGGGACGCCGTGTGTTGTGTTGAGGGCGTTGGGGACGCCGTGTGTTGTGTTGATGGCGTTGGGGACGCCGTGTGTTGTGTTGAGGGCGTTGGGGACGCTGTGTTGTGTTGAGGGCGTTGGGGACGCCGTGTGTTGTGTTGGGGACGCCGTGTGTTGTGTTGAGGGCGTTGGGGACGCCGTGTGTTGTGTTGATGGCGTTGGGGACGCCGTGTGTTGTGTTGAGGGCGTTGGGGACGCCGGGTGTTGTGTTGAGGGCGTTGGGGACGCCATTGGATGGTGTAGTGTAGTGGCGTTTGGACGCCTGGTATGGAGTGTGGTGTTGTGGAGTATATGGTGGCGCAGGGGCGCCAGGTAGTGGTCGGTAAGGTGAGTATTGGCGTAGCAAGGTCGGTGCGTTAGGACGCAGGAAGTGGTTGTGAGGATGTGTAGCGTTATATTGAGGTCATCAGTGGTTGGGATGACCAGAGGTAATGGTGTGTCGGAGTGGGTAAGTCTTATGGATAAGATGAAATGTGGATAATTGCAGGAGTTGGTGGCTGCAGTAGGCGAGCCAAGTCGATATATCTAGCAAAACTCATAAAAGACTAATAAAAATTCATTATTCTCATTAAAATTTTCATTAATTATGTCGGAGTGGGTAAGTCTTATGGATAAGATTACAATGTAGAATTTCAAAATTTCAGGTGTTGGTGGTTGCAGTGGACGAGCGAAGTAGATATACTAATTTCTTATTAAGTTGTTACAGGAATCTCGCTAGAGGCGAGCCAGTGGCAGTATGATGTTTTAGTGACATAAGTGTGAAATTATTTTAATGAGGTATTTATTGTGATAATGTATGTGTATGTATATACTGTATATTACCTCATCGGCACCATTACTGAGTGTTAGGCTTGAGAAGGTCCCCCGGGATCATGTCACAGAGCTTCAGGTAGAGTAGAAGGGAAGCTATGAGGCTACACTCAGTTATTCTAGAAAAAAAGGGGGGTGGAAGTGAAGCCAACGTGACGTTATAGGCGAAATTCGCCCCCTGACATCAAAGCAGGGATAAGGGCCAGCTGCAATGGTTTTGCAGCTGCGCTCAGGCTATATACGGGGAGAGAGTAAGGAGCCGAGGGGGTTATGTAATAATGGGATCGAGCCAGGGGGCTCCGAGGGAATATTTTGCAGGTACAGTACAGCGGTCGGGAAGGTGTGAATACAGGTGGACACACTCTGGGCGGATGGGCCTAGACCAGAGAGCTGTGAGGGATCTACAGCGTTCTGGGATTGGTGCCCTGGAACGAGACGTCAGCACAGACCCAAGGGGACATGACCCTGGGGTAGGAATCTCCGTTGCTCTGGAGGCCAGGATCACGTTAGCTCAGAGCAACGATGGGACATTGACAACATTCACCAGGCTGGACAGCCTGGGTTTTGTCTGGGTCATGGAGGATCTATGACCTAGCAACCATGGGACACAAAGACAAGAGAAGTGATGCTGCCAATTGTGGAGGAGGCCAGTGAAACATTGTGTGATCATTGTAAGCCCTTATGTCAACAGTACAGGGCAGGATGTTAAATTATAATTACTAAGGATGAAGAACCTTAGATATATATGTGTTGTGTATATATTAATGACTAGTGTCATTTCTGTGTAAGTGCCAGCATTCTGGTCCATGTAATTTTATGGTTATGTTTGTATGTAATTATATGTCAGCAGTTTAGGTATATGTGCATTGTTGGAGATGGGAAAAATTATTACAGACTATTTTACCTGTGCTATGATGTGAATATAATGTATATGTTGGAGAAGTGTTGTGAGTCATGTCGGGGAAAATTTTAATTTAGTTCATCGTGTGTATGATGAACTTATTGGATGATTTTTTAGTTGTACACATATGGTGGGTGCATCCTCCAGGTCCTTGCACTAATGGAACCATTGCAATGATGCATATGGGGACATATGCGTGTTTAAGGAGGGGAGTGGTGTTGTAATCCACAAGTTAGTAGGAATTATTAGCTAGAGGATCATTACTACAACACTTAACGAATGATGATTGGAAGTTCATGTAAGTAGACAGACTATGGATCACATATCTAAGAAAGGTCAATGGATTAAGACCGAAGCTGTATAGCCAAATGATTAATTCCTGGAAAGAGGAATTATTCTTCGTCAGGCTTCTAGGAACAAGATTACCTCTCTAGGGATAAGGTTAATCGGATTATACCTTCCTTGAGAGGTGGGGTGAAATGGTTGAGGGAGATGGCTGACTGGAGGCAGTCTGATTGTGGGAGTGGAACTGGGGAGTCCTCCGCCTCTCCGTTTGCGGCAGCAGCGAAGTGTAGCAGACAGCTATGCGAGAGCCTGTTGTGATCTTAGTGACCAAGTTAAGTCTGCAGTATGTGAGTATTGAATGTAAGACTAACCGGGTGTGGAGCGTTGTAGTAATCATTCCGTATTAGGGACTTAGGCGGAAGTTACGAGTGTGTGTGGTGATCGCGGAGGTCAAGTGGTCTATGGGTATTGGAAGTGTATTGACCTAATAGAGTATGTTAATATATTATGGTTTGTCAGAGTCTATTCTTTGTAATTAAATGACAAAACCCGACGGCCTTTAAATACATTCCATGTGTCCCTTCATAGTGTTCCTGGTTTGGTTGGTGAGGGAATGTTAGGGAATTGGTAGACAACATATTTGGTGGCAGCGCAAACAGGTTTTGGAACACTTTGAGAGATGAAGGAAATGTGTTACTGGTTTAGTTGGTGAGGGAATGTTCGGGAATTGGTAGACGACATATTTGGTGGCAGCGCAAACAGGTTTTGGAACACTGTGCGAGATGAAGGAAGTGTGGTTCTGGTTTAGTTGGTGAGGGAGTGTTCGGGAAATGGTAGACGTCGGGTTGTGGTGAGAATGGTGGTTACTAGACGGAGGAAAGATGGGTCAGGTGAGACCAGGGCAGAGGAGTTAGTTAATTAAAGGGACTAGGCCATTGTGGGGCACATGTGGGGTTTATTTCTTTCTTTCCAGATTCCCGCAACGAGAGACGGCTTAGAGGCAAGTCTGGACCATTGAAGCATCGGGATCCAAAACAAGTGCAGTGTTCGTAGTGCGGATTATACAGTGTTCGTAGTGCGGATAATACAGCGTGGCGAGGTAAACTTGCGCGGGTGAATGTGGGCCAGCGTGGGCCATGTGCGGCCATGTGCGGGCCAAGCGATGGGTGGGCCAAGCAAGCCTCACCTTCGAGCTTGTTTTATATCGTTGGTAAGGCGGAAATAGTGAGAAACCGTTGCTAAGGTGAAATTAATCGTGTAAACTACGTAATTTAAAGTTAATTAAATTTCATGTAACATGTAAATCGAATATTTTAAGGATAATGAAATATTACCTAAAGTACTGTGCGAGTTCCGGCGTTGTCAGGTGTAGATACAGAAAATAGGCGCAGTGAATTATGGACGCCTTGGCATAGCGAGCGACGCGTAATTTGACGTCTGGGGTTCGCCGTCTACTGTACCCTGGAGAGGGCCATGGAGATTTTTTTGTGGGTGCAGGTAGCATTATGGAGAGTGTTAGCGTGGGACACGGGGAGCGTGTCCCGTTGGTGGGGGTGTGTGGCGCCGGGTGTAGTGCATGGTTGTGTATTGGCGTTTGTACGCCGGGGTGTGTAGTGTAATGCATGTGTAGTGGCTTATTAGACGCCAGCGTAATGCATAGTATTTACTGTAGTGAAATGTGCATGTTTTCACTGTGGATATCATGGATATAGTATAGTGCATGACATTGTTGGCATTGTAGCGCCAAGGTGTAGCATGTGTAGCATAACTGGTTGTTGTAACACCGGGTGTATTGTAGACATTAGCGTTGAAGTATGTTAACGCAGGTGGTAGTGTGTGGCGGGTGGCCACTACACAAGAAATTATGCCTGACGAGTGTTGGTCAGGTAATTAACGAATTACGAGAGAGAAGGGAGTGTGTGTGGCGTCTGGTTACTTATTGGTGGTGACGTCTCGTGGTGTTTTGACGCGCTCTGGCGCAAGGCATATGCCTGTGGTGGTGATGGTGTTGGGGACGCCGTGTGTGTTGTGTTGATGGCGTTGGGGACGCTGTGTTGTGTTGAGGGCGTTGGGGACGCCGGGTGTTGTGTTGAGGGCGTTGGGGTCGCCGAGTGTTATGTTGAGGGCGTTGGGGACGCCGTGTGTTGTGTTGAGGGCGTTGGGGACGCCGAGTGTTGTGTTGAGGGCGTTGGGGACGCCGTGTGTTGTGTGGGGGACGCCGTGTGTTGTGTTGAGGGCGTTGGGGACGCCGTGTGTTGTGTTGATGGCGTTGGGGACGCCGTGTGTTGTGTTGAGGGCGTTGGGGACGCCGGGTGTTGTGTTGAGGGCGTTGGGGACGCCATTGGATGGTGTAGTGTAGTGGCGTTTGGACGCCTGGTATGGAGTGTGGTGTTGTGGAGTATATGGTGGCGCAGGGGCGCCAGGTAGTGGTCGGTAAGGTGAGTATTGGCGTAGCAAGGTCGGTGCGTTAGGACGCAGGAAGTGGTTGTGAGGATGTGTAGCGTTATATTGAGGTCATCAGTGGTTGGGATGACCAGAGGTAATGGTGTGTCGGAGTGGGTAAGTCTTATGGATAAGATGAAATGTGGATAATTGCAGGAGTTGGTGGCTGCAGTAGGCGAGCCAAGTCGATATATCTAGCAAAACTCATAAAAGACTAATAAAAATTCATTATTCTCATTAAAATTTTCATTAATTATGTCGGAGTGGGTAAGTCTTATGGATAAGATTACAATGTAGAATTTCAAAATTTCAGGTGTTGGTGGTTGCAGTGGACGAGCGAAGTAGATATACTAATTTCTTATTAAGTTGTTACAGGAATCTCGCTAGAGGCGAGCCAGTGGCAGTATGATGTTTTAGTGACATAAGTGTGAAATTATTTTAATGAGGTATTTATTGTGATAATGTATGTGTATGTATATACTGTATATTACCTCATCGGCACCATTACTGAGTGTTAGGCTTGAGAAGGTCCCCCGGGATCATGTCACAGAGCTTCAGGTAGAGTAGAAGGGAAGCTATGAGGCTACACTCAGTTATTCTAGAAAAAAAGGGGGGTGGAAGTGAAGCCAACGTGACGTTATAGGCGAAATTCGCCCCCTGACATCAAAGCAGGGATAAGGGCCAGCTGCAATGGTTTTGCAGCTGCGCTCAGGCTATATACGGGGAGAGAGTAAGGAGCCGAGGGGGTTATGTAATAATGGGATCGAGCCAGGGGGCTCCGAGGGAATATTTTGCAGGTACAGTACAGCGGTCGGGAAGGTGTGAATACAGGTGGACACACTCTGGGCGGATGGGCCTAGACCAGAGAGCTGTGAGGGATCTACAGCGTTCTGGGATTGGTGCCCTGGAACGAGACGTCAGCACAGACCCAAGGGGACATGACCCTGGGGTAGGAATCTCCGTTGCTCTGGAGGCCAGGATCACGTTAGCTCAGAGCAACGATGGGACATTGACAACATTCACCAGGCTGGACAGCCTGGGTTTTGTCTGGGTCATGGAGGATCTATGACCTAGCAACCATGGGACACAAAGACAAGAGAAGTGATGCTGCCAATTGTGGAGGAGGCCAGTGAAACATTGTGTGATCATTGTAAGCCCTTATGTCAACAGTACAGGGCAGGATGTTAAATTATAATTACTAAGGATGAAGAACCTTAGATATATATGTGTTGTGTATATATTAATGACTAGTGTCATTTCTGTGTAAGTGCCAGCATTCTGGTCCATGTAATTTTATGGTTATGTTTGTATGTAATTATATGTCAGCAGTTTAGGTATATGTGCATTGTTGGAGATGGGAAAAATTATTACAGACTATTTTACCTGTGCTATGATGTGAATATAATGTATATGTTGGAGAAGTGTTGTGAGTCATGTCGGGGAAAATTTTAATTTAGTTCATCGTGTGTATGATGAACTTATTGGATGATTTTTTAGTTGTACACATATGGTGGGTGCATCCTCCAGGTCCTTGCACTAATGGAACCATTGCAATGATGCATATGGGGACATATGCGTGTTTAAGGAGGGGAGTGGTGTTGTAATCCACAAGTTAGTAGGAATTATTAGCTAGAGGATCATTACTACAACACTTAACGAATGATGATTGGAAGTTCATGTAAGTAGACAGACTATGGATCACATATCTAAGAAAGGTCAATGGATTAAGACCGAAGCTGTATAGCCAAATGATTAATTCCTGGAAAGAGGAATTATTCTTCGTCAGGCTTCTAGGAACAAGATTACCTCTCTAGGGATAAGGTTAATCGGATTATACCTTCCTTGAGAGGTGGGGTGAAATGGTTGAGGGAGATGGCTGACTGGAGGCAGTCTGATTGTGGGAGTGGAACTGGGGAGTCCTCCGCCTCTCCGTTTGCGGCAGCAGCGAAGTGTAGCAGACAGCTATGCGAGAGCCTGTTGTGATCTTAGTGACCAAGTTAAGTCTGCAGTATGTGAGTATTGAATGTAAGACTAACCGGGTGTGGAGCGTTGTAGTAATCATTCCGTATTAGGGACTTAGGCGGAAGTTACGAGTGTGTGTGGTGATCGCGGAGGTCAAGTGGTCTATGGGTATTGGAAGTGTATTGACCTAATAGAGTATGTTAATATATTATGGTTTGTCAGAGTCTATTCTTTGTAATTAAATGACAAAACACGACGGCCTTTAAATACCTTCCATGTGTTCACTCATTGTGTTCCAGTACAAACCTAGTGGTACGCCTCAAGGGTCTGGTGTGTGTAGGAGTACACGGTGGTAGTAACGGTTGCTGAGGCAAGGTGTTATGTGTTGTGTAATCGCTGTGTTCGGAATGAACCGGGGTTCAGCGTCACGACAACAGGTGCTCCAGGCCTCATAGAGCACAGGTGCTCCAGGCCTCATAGAGCACAGGTGCTCCAGGCCTCATAGAGCACAGGTGCTCCAGGCCTCATAGAGCACAGGTGCTCCGGGCCTCATAGAGCACAGGTGCTCCAGGCCTCATAGAGCACAGGTGCTCCAGGCCTCATAGAGCACAGGTGCTCCAGGCCTTATAGAGCACCTGTGTTCTATAAGGATTAAGAAAAGGTACTGAACGGTAAACTTTGTGTATAAAGGAGCCAAGAATTGACTCCAGTGGAGACTGTGACTTTCCATGAACACCCCTGAGCGTATGTTATCTCAGACCAATAAATAGTGAGTCAGCTTAAAGTCAACGTTCAGACGTTCAGTGACCTTCAGATGTACTCATTCCTGATTATAATTTATTCTGATTATATATTTTACTGTTTTTTTAATTTATTTTTTTACATTTTTTCTCTGATTATATTACATTTTTGTTTATAAATATATTTTTGTCAACAATGCTCATTATTGTATATTATAACTCTTCGATATATATATATATATATATATATATATATATATATATATATATATATATATATATATATATATATATATATATATATATATAGTTTTACGATCGATGTTCCCTTCGGGAATCTTAATTTTAAGATGAATAGGAAAACCAGGGATATACTGAACATCTTGTTTCAGATTCTTTACTTTAAAATGCATAACGTTTCGAATACTTCTCGTATTCATCATCAGATCTAAAAGAAAAAACAGAAATCACAAATCAAATAACTAGTAAACAAAGAACTCATACTGAATATAATTGCCTATCACAGAAAAGAAAATGCTTAAAAAACAGAACACTTAAGCACACTTAAAGTGATCAATACAAATAAAACTTATTAACTGTCACATATATAAAAGCTAATTTAAAAATCCATTAGACTACAAGACGAAATTTATAACTACTAAAACAAACCATTCTATTAAACTTACGTGAAGTGATCAGAAGTGAAACTTGATACCTAACACATAGATACTAAACACTATAACAAATATTTATATAATGACTACAAATCTACAAAAAAATGTATATAAACTACAAACAGAATAAACGACAATTATAAAGTACTAACCAAAATCTTATAAAAACTCAAATATTAAATAAAATTAAATACCAAAAAATGTATTATATATCCTAAATAAAAGATTATAATAATGTACAATGTCAAGACTTGAAATAAGTAAGAAATGGCAAAGGCATGATAAACTAAACAAAATTATAATAAAATTAAACTACCAGAATGAACTATAAATCAAATTACAGGGCCAACTGTGCACTATACAGTGTACAATTGAACAGCTGAAAGGTTGCTATTTAACAGAGGCCGCAGCTCCTTTATATATAAGGATTCCATTACTCTCAAATCTGACTGGCCATTCATACAAGTGTCCAGAATTTTAAAATCAGATTCCAGCAGAGAATGATTAAACTCATAACAATGGTTTCTAATCTCCGAAAATGCTGGTTTAGACAATGGTAATCCAGTCCTAAAAGATAATCCCCGGTGCTCAAGTATCCTAATCTTAAAGTTCCGAATGGAACTCCCGATATATCCAGCATTACAGCTGGAACAATTATACATATATACGACATTTGAGCACAACGGGGTAGGCACTTTATCTTTAAATTTAAAATAAGAGCCTATGGTATTTGTGTTGACAAAAATAAATCTAAAGTCTACTTGAGGATAACACTGCTGCAACAGTCTCCTCAAACGACTCCTTACAGAAAAGCTAATACTGCCATAAAATGGTAATTTAATATATTTAAGATCCCTTTCTACTGTTTTTATAAGATTTTGGTTAGTACTTTATAATTGTCGTTTATTCTGTTTGTAGTTTATATACATTTTTTTGTAGATTTGTAGTCATTATATAAATATTTGTTATAGTGTTTAGTATCTATGTGTTAGGTATCAAGTTTCACTTCTGATCACTTCACGTAAGTTTAATAGAATGGTTTGTTTTAGTAGTTATAAATTTCGTCTTGTAGTCTAATGGATTTTTAAATTAGCTTTTATATATGTGACAGTTAATAAGTTTTATTTGTATTGATCACTTTAAGTGTGCTTAAGTGTTTTGTTTTTTAAGCATTTTCTTTTCTGTGATAGGCAATTATATTCAGTATGAGTTCTTTGTTTACTAGTTATTTGATTTGTGATTTCTGTTTTTTCTTTTAGATCTGATGATGAATACGAGAAGTATTCGAAACGTTATGCATTTTAAAGTAAAGAATCTGAAACAAGATGTTCAGTATATCCCTGGTTTTCCTATTCATCTTAAATATATATATATATATATATATATATATATATATATATATATATATATATATATATATATATATATATATATACATATAACTAACTGAAAACTCACACCCCAAAAGCGACTCGAACCATACTGCCAGGAGCCACGCAACTGGTATCTACAGGACGCCTTAATCCGCTTGACCATCACGACCGGACGTAAGGAAGTGATATCCGAAGCTATTTGAACCACTTCCCCGCCAGCACTCGGATGGTAATCTTGGGCATAGCATTTTATCAAATCACCTCATTCTTTGGTGCACACGTGAGGAACACAAATGCGAACAAGCCTGAATTTTCAGTTGCATATAGTCCTGGGGGACCATTCAGGCTTGTCCGCATATTATATTATATATATATATATATATATATATATATATATATATATATATATATATATATATATATATATATATATATATATATATATATATATATATAATCTATCATAAGGAGCATTTGAATAGGGTTTTACAAGTCCGTTTTATCACCATTGATGAGGTAAGGTATTGTAATTATCAGGGAAAAGCGCCAAGCCATTGCGACAATATAGCACTGGGAAGGGGTCAGGATATGGATTTGGGATGAGAAGGCGGGATGGAATGGTGCCCAACCACTTGGAGGGTCGGGTATTGAACGCCGACCTGCATGAAGCGAGACCGTCGCTCTACCGTCCAGGTCAAGTGTCTTCATTATTGATGAACTAACGTATGAAAACTTCAATATTACAGTAATATGAGTCATTCCACATATAGACACTACAACAGTGAACAGGTGCAGCCGTCTACGGTGAAGTACTTGCCCACGACTACTGTGAGAAGGCTGGTATAGTGCTGGGTTCAAGGCCTATCATCGAGGGAGGCCTATTTCCGACCAGCCAGCAAGCACACTATAGTCCTGAACATGGGGGTCAGAACTAAAGCACTGTTCTCAGTGTATATTATCAGAGCAAGAAACATAAACATTATTTCTAACACATTATACAAATCGTTACACAGAAGAGGTGTAGGTGTTCCTTAGTGAGTTAGTGCAGTGATCTCTGAGGTGAGCAGCAGGTCCAGAGGTGTAGGTGTTCCTTAGTGAGTTAGTGCAGTGATCTCTGAGGTGAGCAGCAGGTCCAGAGGTGTAGGTGTTCCTTAGTGAGTTAGTGCAGTGATCTCTGAGGTGAGCAGCAGGTCCAGAGGTGTAGGTGTTCCTTAGTGAGTTAGTGCAGTGATCTCTGAGGTGAGCAGCAGGTCCAGAGGTGTAGGTGTTCCTTAGTGAGTTAGTGCAGTGATCTCTGAGGTGAGCAGCAGGTCCAGAGGTGTAGGTGTTCCTTAGTGAGTTAGTGCAGTGATCTCTGAGGTGAGCAGCAGGTCCAGAGGTGTAGGTGTTCCTTAGTGAGTTAGTGCAGTGATCTCTGAGGTGAGCAGCAGGTCCAGAGGTGTAGGTGTTCCTTAGTGAGTTAGTGCAGTGATCTCTGAGGTGAGCAGCAGGTCCAGAGGTGTAGGTGTTCCTTAGTGAGTTAGTGCAGTGATCTCTGAGGTGAGCAACAGGTCCAGAGGTGTAGGTGTTCCTTAGTGAGTTAGTGCAGTGATCTCTGAGGTGAGCAGCAGGTCCAGAGGTGTAGGTGTTCCTTAGTGAGTTAGTGCAGTGATCTCTGAGGTGAGCAGCAGGTCCAGACGTGTAGGTGTTCCTTAGTGAGTTAGTGCAGTGATCTCTGAGGTGAGCAGCAGGTCCAGAGGTGTAGGTGTTCCTTAGTGAGTTAGTGCAGTGATCTCTGAGGTGAGCAGCAGGTCCAGAGGTGTAGGTGTTCCTTAGTGAGTTAGTGCAGTGATCTCTGAGGTGAGCAGCAGGTCCAGAGGTGTAGGTGTTCCTTAGTGAGTTAGTGCAGTGATCTCTGAGGTGAGCAGCAGGTCCAGAGGTGTAGGTGTTCCTTAGTGAGTTAGTGCAGTGATCTCTGAGGTGAGCAGCAGGTCCAGAGGTGTAGGTGTTCCTTAGTGAGTTAGTGCAGTGATCTCTGAGGTGAGCAGCAGGTCCAGAGGTGTAGGTGTTCCTTAGTGAGTTAGTGCAGTGATCTCTGAGGTGAGCAGCAGGTCCCAGGATTACCAAACATGATTATGGTATAGAAAATATTACAAAAAATACCTATTTGTATTTGTTTCTTGGACGAAACCTACGACAATTTCAAGTGATGGGCGCAAGGGAACTCTCAGGCCTGTTGAATATGTGGCAATTACAGCACTACAATACAGCTGGAGCAATACTGTCGGCTACAGGTTCAACAATACAGTCAACTACTAACTTCAAGCAGAAGTTACAAGGCAGTTTCTCTCTGAGGACAAGCTCTCACCAGCCAAGGTAATTGGCCAGAGATAAATATTAATGGAAAATTACGTTTGGCTACAGAGAATTGCTCCAGGGATTTACACACGCTGGCAGACCATCACGGTTCATGTCTGCAACATCAATGCACCGACCCAACCACAACAGCCTCGTTGCCCTACCTTCGCATCAACGCAGAACAAGTGTCCACATTTTTGTTTAGACGGTCTTCCCTACCTGTGAGTTTATAACCATCCAACCATCCGGGTATTGAGTTACGGTGCATGTATCCAGGATACATCTAGGATACCTCCTCCCTGTGTTGTGATACAGCCATCATGTATTGTGCTACAATAGTGGCCTTCATGTATTGTGCTACAATAGTGGCCATCATGTATTGTGCTACAATAGTGGCCTTCATGTATTGTGCTACAATACTGCCCTTCATGTATTGTGCTACAATAGTGGCCATCATGTATTGTGCTACAATAGTGGCCATCACGTATTGTGCTACAATAGTGGCCATCATGTATTGTGCTACAATAGTGGCCATCATGTATTGTGCTACAATACTGCCCTTCATGTATTGTGCTACAATAGTGGCCATCATGTATTGTGCTACAATAGTGGCCATCATGTATTGTGCTACAATAGTGGCCATCATGTATTGTGCTACAATAGTGGCCTTCATGTATTGTGCTACAATAGTGGCCTTCATGTATTGTGCTACAATAGTGCCCTTCATGTATTGTGCTACAATAGTGCCTTTCATGTATTGTGCTACAATAGTGGCCATCATGTATTGTGCTACAATAGTGGCCATCATGTATTGTGCTACAATAGTGCCCTTCATG
Organism: Procambarus clarkii; assembly: GCF_040958095.1. Taxonomy (NCBI): domain Eukaryota; kingdom Metazoa; phylum Arthropoda; class Malacostraca; order Decapoda; family Cambaridae; genus Procambarus; species Procambarus clarkii. Next base: position 45,125,978 of record NC_091152.1, read on the forward strand.
TATTGTGCTACAATAGTGCCCTTCATGTATTGTGCTACAATAGTGCCCTTCATGTATTGTGCTACAATAGTGCCCTTCATGTATTGTGCTACAATACTGCCCTTTATGTATTGTGCTACAATAGTGGCCTTCATGTATTGTGCTACAATAGTGGCCTTCCTGTATTGTGCTACAATAGTGCCCTTCATGTATTGTGCTACAATAGTGCCCTTCATGTATTGTGCTACAATAGTGCCCTTCATGTATTGTGCTACAATAGTGGCCTTCATGTATTGTGCTACAATAGTGGCCTTCATGTATTGTGCTACAATAGTGGCCTTCATGTATTGTGCTACAATAGTGGCCTTCCTGTATTGTGCTACAATAGTGGCCTTCATGTATTGTGCTACAATAGTGGCCATCATGTATTGTGCTACAATAGTGGCCTTCATGTATTGTGCTACAATAGTGGCCTTCATGTATTGTGCTACAATAGTGGCCATCATGTATTGTGCTACAATAGTGGCCTTCATGTATTGTGCTACAATAGTGGCCTTCATGTATTGTGCTACAATAGTGGCCTTCATGTATTGTGCTACAATAGTGGCCATCATGTATTGTGCTACAATAGTGCCCTTCATGTATTGTGCTACAATAGTGCCCTTCATGTATTGTGCTACAATAGTGGCCTTCATGTATTGTGGCAGAGTTGTTAAGCGGGAGCCACCACCCCGGGAGACACGCTCCCACAACTCACATGACAGGACATCTGAGGTACAGTTATCTGTGACAGGCGGCCTCAAGTTGGGTCCTCAAGTTGATAACAGGTTTTGTCTGAATTATTGTGATGTTGTCTGAACCGTTAATATGAGTATTGTTGGTGCGCTGGCCACCCTCCCCTCGTCCACCCTCCCCTCGTCCACCCTCCCCCTCGTCCACCCTCCCCTCGTCCACCCTCCCCCTCGTCCACCCTCCCCTCGTCCACCCTCCCCCCTCGTCCACCCTCCCCCTCGTCCACCCTCCCCTCGTCCACCTCTCCCCTCGTCCACCCTCCCCTCGTCCACCATCCCCTCGTCCACCCTCCCCCCTCGTCCACCCTCCCCCTCGTCCACCCTCCCCCTCGTCCACCCTCCCCTCATCCACCCTCCCCCTCGTCCACCCTCCCCCTCGTCCACCCTCCCCCTCGTCCACCCTCCCCCTCGTCCACCCTCCCCCTCGTCCATCCTCCCCCTCGTCCACCCTCACCCTCGTCCACCCTCCCCCTCGTCCACCCTCCCCCTCGTCCACCCTCCCCTCGTCCACCCTCCCCTAGTCCACCCTCCCCTCGTCCACCCTCCCCCTCGTCCACCCTCCCCTCATCCACCCTCCCCCTCGTCCACCCTCCCCCTCGTCCACCCTCCCCCTCGTCCACCCTCCCCCTCGTCCACCCTCCCCCTCGTCCACCCTCCCCTCATCCACCCTCCCCCTCGTCCACCCTCCCCCTCGTCCACCCTCCCCCTCGTCCACCCTCCCCCTCGTCCACCCTCCCCCTCGTCCATCCTCCCCTTCGTCCACCCTCCCCCTCGTCCACCCTCCCCCTCGTCCACCCTCCCCCTCGTCCACCCCTCCCCTCGTCCACCCTCCCCTCGTCCACCCTCCCCTCGTCCACCCTCCCCCCTCGTCCACCCTCCCCTCGTCCACCCTCCCCCTCGTCCACCCTCCCCTCGTCCACCCTCACCCTCGTCCACCCTCCCCTCGTCCACTTGACTGGTAACTGTTGGACTGTCAGCCTGACAGTCGAGATTCAAATGCTGGGATCTGTATGTTGTTAAATGTTTATTGTGATACAATCTACTGATTGTAGTGATTTTAAGGTACCGTAGACTTTTTTTTAGGCATTGGGTTAAATTTTTCTCTGTAATGTAAAGTATTAGGATAATAATCATCGTGTTTTAGATTAAAAACAATGTTTCCTAAACATGTGAGCAAGAGAGCTGTAACAGTCTAAGCTGTTTCAGAAGCTTAGAGACCTTGTATAGTATTGTAGACAGGGATTATCTAGGTTTTGGAGTTTCAGGGGAGTTTGTACCCGAGTTCCCAGAAAGGGTCTCAAGATAAGGGTGTCCCTAGAGACTAGCAGGGGAGTGAGGCAGGCACGAGTGCTACAGCCTTCCCCTGAATTAATTCATCAGGTTTAGAGAAATTCAGATAGTAAAAGTAATTAATAGTGGTATATTAATAACGTTCCTTGTTAACAGTTAATTTAACGACAATTAAAGTAAAGAGTCCACTCGTCGTCAAGTACAGACGAATCTTAGGATGAGAACATCCACAAGGTGAAAAATATGTACTGATCATCTTGTCTGTTACTTCATGGAAATTATAAATCCAGAGTATCATTCAGTATTATAATTAATAATCAACCTGACTCAAGTACCAGTGTAATTTGTCATCAGTTTTGAAATGGGAATATACTGATCATCGTAAGTGATTAGTACATTGAGTTACCCTTGATAACTAGGCTTGTCAGTGAGGCTTGTCAACTAGCCCAGGTCAGCTTGACAGAGGTCAGAGTGAGTGTTAGAGCAGTGTGAGGAGCGGACGTCTGGATAAAGTGCTTACAAGTTGGTTCAGTTCCTTTTAAATTCATTAATCAGTTCCTCTACTTTAGGAAGAATTTCAGGAATAAATTTAGCGTGGAATATTCATTTGTTCCATGATAATTATTTATGTTTTAATAGATCTTGTTTAGAATTTATAGTATTTAGTGGAATGTTCCCCAGTGTATATGTTATATTCGTTTATTTCGGTAAGGTTTATTCACGCCCCTGATTATCGAATACACTCCTCTGAACTGTACAAACATTTTTTTTGAGATATATACAAGAGTTGTCACATTCTTGTACAGCCACTAGTACGCACAGCGTTTCGGGCAGGTCCCTGGAATACGATCCCCACCGCGAAGAATCATTTTTACAACCAAGTACTCATTTTACTGTTGAGTTAAACAGAGGCTACAGTTAAGGATTTGCGCCCAGTAAATCCTCCCCGGCCAGGATACGAACCCATGACAAAGCGCTCGCGGAACGCCAGGCGAGTGTCTTACCACTACACCACGGTGACTTGTTAGGTCCCCGTGGTGCATCTCTTATTCTATTCACTGTAAGCCCTTCTGTCGAGTTAATCTACACATTTAAAGTAAATCTCATCTCTCCTTTCGGATAATTGGTGATCCACATTCAGGGATCAAGGGCTAATTGACAGTTTCCTGCTTCACCGTCAGTTAGGGGGAATTATCAGTAAAGGTATTAAGTCAGGTGGTGGCGGCGTTCTTTCTTTAAGTCTCTAGTGAATTAGCTGATCTTGAGGTACAAGGTTCTCGTGTCGTGACAGGTAGGCGATCAAACGCTTCAGGTTCGAGGAGTTGGACTGAGGGTTACAGCAAGCCGGAACTCTGGTGATCATCATACATCACAGTACATAACGACCTGTTGTAGCTAAACAAGAGAAGTTAATTCAGATCTGCCCCGGTTACAGGGTGGCAAAGGTCCTGGTTGACTGGCACTGGGTGGCCAAGGTCCTGGTTGACTGGCACTGGGTGTCCAAGGTCCTGGTTGACTGGCACCGGGTGGCCAAGGTCCTGGTTGACTGGTACTGGGTGGCCAAGGTCCTGGTTGACTGGCACTGGGTGGCCATGGTCCTGGTTGACTGGCACTGGGTGTCCAAGGTCCTGGTTGACTGGCACCGGGTGGCCAAGGTCCTGGTTGACTGGTACTGGGTGGCCAAGGTCCTGGTTGACTGGCACTGGGTGGCCAAGGTCCTGGTTGACTGGTACTGGGTGGCCAAGGTCCTGGTTGACTGGCACTGGGTGGCCAAGGTCCTGGTTGACTGGCACTGGGTGGCGAAGGTACTGGTTGACTGGTACTGGGTGGCCAAGGTCCTGGTTGACTGGCACTGGGTGTCCAAGGTCCTGGTTGACTGGCACTGGGTGGCCAAGGTCCTGGTTGACTGGCACTAGTGGCCAAGGTACTGGTTGACTGGTACTGGGTGGCCAAGGTCCTGGTTGACTGGTACTGGGTGGCCAAGGTCCTGGTTGACTGGCACTGGGTGGCCAAGGTCCTGGTTGACTGGCACTGGGTGGCGAAGGTATTGGTTGACTGGTACTGGGTGGCCAAGGTCCTGGTTGACTGGCACTGGGTGTCCAAGGTACTGGTTGACTGGCACTGGGTGGCCAAGGTCCTGGTTGACTGACACTAGTGGCCAAGGTACTGGTTGACTGGTACTGGGTGGCCAAGGTCCTGGTTGACTGGCACTAGGTGTCCAAGGTCCTGGTTGACTGGCACTGGGTGGCCAAGGTACTGGTTGACTGGCACTGGGTGGCCAAGGTACTGGTTGACTGGCACTGGGTGGCCAAGGTACTGGTTGACTGGTACTGGGTGTCCAAGGTCCTGGTTGACTGGCACTAGGTGGCCAAGGTACTGGTTGACTGGCACTGGGTGGCCAAGGTACTGGTTGACTGGTACTGGGTGGCCAAGGTCCGGGTTGACTGGCACTGGGTGGCCAAGGTACTGGTTGACTGGTACTGGGTGGCCATGGTACTGGTTGACTGGTACTGGTACTGGGTGGCCAAGGTCCTGGTTGACTGGTACTGGGTGGCCATGGTACTTGACTGGTACTGGTACTGGGTGGCCAAGGTCCTGGTTGACTGGTACTGACACTGGGTGGCCAAGGTCGTTGTTTACTGGCACTGGGTGGCCAAGGTACTGGTTGACTGGCACTGGGTGGCCATGGTACTGGTTGACTGGCACTGGGTGGCCAAGGTCCTGGTTGACTGGCCCTGGGTGGCCAAGGTCCTGGTTTACTGGCACTGGATGGCCAAGGTCCTGGTTGACTGGCACTGGATGGCCAAGGTCCTGGTTGACTGGCACTGGATGGCCAAGGTCCTGGTTGACTGGCACTAGTGGCCAAGGTACTGGTTGACTGGCATTGGGTGGCCAAGGTCCTGATTGACTGGTACTGGGTGGCCATGGTACTGGTTGACTGGTACTGGTACTGGGTGGCCAAGGTCCTGGTTGACTGGTACTGACACTGGGTGGCCAAGGTACTGGTTGACTGGCACTGGGTGGCCAAGGTCCTTGTTGACTGGTACTGGGTGGCCATGGTACTGGTTGACTGGCACTGGGTGGCCAAGGTGCTGGTTGACTGGTACTGGGTGGCCAAGGTCCTTGTTGACTGGTACTGGGTGGCCATGGTACTGGTTGACAGGCACTGGGTGGCCAAGGTACTGGTTGACTGGCACTGGGTGGCCAAGGTACTGGTTGACTGACACTGGGTGGCCAAGGTCCTGGTTGACTGGCACTGGGTGGCCAAGGTCCTGGTTGACTGGTACTGGGTGGCCAAGGTCCTGGTTGACTGACACTGGGTGGCCAAGGTACTGGTTGACTGACACTGGGTGGCCATGGTACTGGTTGACTGGTACTGGCACGGGGTGGCCAAGGTACTGGTTGACTGGCACTAGTGGCCAAGGTCCTGGTTGACTGGTACTGGCACGGGGTGGCCAAGGTACTGGTTGACTGGCACTAGTGGCCAAGGTCCTGGTTGACTGGCACTGGGTGGCCAAGGTCCTGGTTGACTGGTACTGGGTGGCCATGGTACTGGTTGACTGGCACTGGGTGGCCAAGGTCCTGGTTGACTGGCACTGGGTGGCCAAGGTCCTTGTTGACTGGCAATGGGTGGCCAAGGTCCTTGTTGACTGGTACTGGGTGGCCAAGGTCCTGGTTGACTGACACTGGGTGGCCAAGGTACTGGTTGACTGACACTGGGTGGCCAAGGTACTGGTTGACTGACACTGGGTGGCTAAGGTCCTGGTTGACTGACACTGGGTGACCAAGGTACTGGTTGACTGACACTGGGTGGCCAAGGTCCTGGTTGACTGGCACTGGGTGGCCAAGGTCCTTGTTGACTGGCAATGGGTGGCCAAGGTCCTTGTTGACTGGTACTGGGTGGCCAAGGTCCTGGTTGACTGACACTGGGTGGCCAAGGTACTGGTTGACTGACACTGGGTGGCCAAGGTACTGGTTGACTGACACTGGGTGGCTAAGGTCCTGGTTGACTGACACTGGGTGACCAAGGTACTGGTTGACTGACACTGGGTGGCCAAGGTCCTGGTTGACTGGCACTGGGTGGCCAAGGTCCTGGTTGACTGGTACTGGGTGACCAAGGTCCTGGTTGACTGACACTGGGTGGCCAAGGTACTGGTTGACTGACACTGGGTGGCCATGGTACTGGTTGACTGGTACTGGCACGGGGTGGCCAAGGTCCTGGTTGACTGGCACTGGGTGGCCAAGGTCCTGGTTGACTGGCACTGGGTGGCCAAGGTCCTTGTTGACTGGTACTGGGTGGCCAAGGTCCTGGATGACAGACACTGGGTGGCCAAGGTACTGGTTGACTGACACTGGGTGGCCAAGGTACTGGTTGACTGACACTGGGTGGCCAAGGTCCTGGTTGACTGGTACTGGGTGGCCATGGTACTGGTTGACTGGCACTGGGTGGCCAAGGTCCTGGTTGACTTGCACTGGGTGGCCATGGTCCTGGTTAACTGATACTGGGTGGCCAAGGTCCTGGTTGACTGGCACTGGGTGGCCAAGGTCCTTGTTGACTGGCACTGGGTGGTCAAGGTACTGGTTGACTGGCACTAGTGGCCAAGGTCCTGGTTGACTGGTACTGGGTGGCCAAGGTCCTGGTTGACTGGCACTGGGTGGCCAAGGTCCTGGTTGACTGGTACTGGCACGGGGTGGCCAAGGTACTGGTTGACTGGCACTAGTGGCCAAGGTCCTGGTTGACTGGTACTGGCACGGGGTGGCCAAGGAACTGGTTGACTGGCACTAGTGGCCAAGGTCCTGGTTGACTGGCACTGGGTGGCCAAGGTACTGGTTGACTGACACAGGGTGGCCAAGGTACTGGTTGACTGACACTGGGTGTCTAAGGTCCTGGTTGACTGACACTGGGTGGCCAAGGTACTGGTTGACTGACACTGGGTGGCCAAGGTCCTGGTTGACTGGCACTGGGTGGCCAAGGTCCTGGTTGACTGGTACTGGGTGGCCAAGGTCCTGGTTGACTGACACTGGGTGGCCAAGGTACTGGTTGACTGACACTGGGTGGCCATGGTACTGGTTGACTGGTACTGGCACGGGGTGGCCAAAGTCCTGGTTGACTGGCACTAGGTGGCCAAGGTCCTGGTTGGCTGGCACTGGGTGGCCAAGGTCCTTGTTGACTGGTACTGGGTGGCCAAGGTCCTGGTTGACAGACACTGAGTGGCCAAGTTACTGGTTGACTGACACTGGGTGGCCAAGGTACTGGTTGACTGACACTGGGTGGCCAAGGTCCTGGTTGACTGGCACTGGGTGGCCAAGGTCCTGGTTGGCTGGTACTGGGTAGCCATGGTACTGGTTGACTGGCACTGGGTGGCCAAGGTCTTGGTTGACTGGCACTGGGTGGCCATGGTCCTGGTTAACTGATACTGGGTGGCCAAGGTCCTGGTTGACTGGCACTGGGTGGCCAAGGTTCTTGTTGACTGGCACTGGGTAGCCAAGGTACTGATTGACTGGCACTAGTGGCCAAGGTCCTGGTTGACTGGTACTGGGTGGCCAAGGTCCTGGTTGACTGGTACTGAGTGGCCAAGGTCCTGGTTGACTGGTACTGGCACGGGGTGGCCAAGGTACTGGTTGACTGGCACTAGTGGCCAAGGTCCTGGTTGACTGATACTGGCACGGGGTGGCCAAGGTACTGGTTGACTGGCACTAGTGGCCAAGGTCCTGGTTGACTGGCACTGGGTGGCCAAGGTCCTGGTTGACTGGTACTGGGTGGCCATGGTACTGGTTGACTGGCACTGGGTGGCAAAGGTCCTGGTTGACTGGCACTGGGTGGCCAAGGTCCTTGTTGACTGGCACTGGGTGACCAAGGTCCTTGTTGACTGGTACTGGGTGGCCAAGGTCCTGGTTGACTGACACTGGGTGGCCAAGGTACTGGTTGACTGACACTGGGTGGCCAAGGTACTGGTTGACTGACACGGGGTGGCCAAGGTCCTGGTTGACTGACACTGGGTGGCCAAGGTACTGGTTGACTGACACTGGGTGGCCAAGGTCCTGGTTGACTGGCACTGGGTGGCCAAGGTCCTGGTTGACTGGTACTAGGTGGCCAAGGTCCTGGTTGACTGAGACTGGGTGGCCAAGGTACTGGTTAACTGACACTGGGTGGCCATGGTACTGGTTGATTGGTACTGGCACGGGGTGGCCAAAGTCCTGGTTGACTGGCACTGGGTGGTAAAGGTCCTGGTTGACCGGTACTGGGTGGCCATGGTACTGGTTGACAGGCACTGGGTGGCCAAGGTTCTGGTTGACTGGCACTGGGTGGCCAAGGTCCTGGTTGACTGGCACTGGGTGGCCAAGGTACTGGTTGACTGGTACTGGGTGGCCAAGGTCCTTGTTGACTGGTACTGGGTGGCCAAGGTACTGGTTGACTGGTACTGGGTGGCCAAGGTCCTTGTTGACTGGTACTGGGTGGCCATGGTATTGGTTGACTGGTACTGGGCGGCCAAGGTCCTTGTTGACTGGTTCTGGGTGGCCAAGGTCCTGGTTGACTGGTACTGGGTGGCCATGGTACTGGTTGACTGGCACTGGGTGGCCAAGGTCCTGGTTGACTGGTATTGGGTGGCCATGGTGCTAGTTGACTAGTACTGGGTGGCCAAGTTCCTTCTTGACTGGTACTGGGTGGCCAAGGTCCTGGTTGACTGGTACTGGGTGGCCATGGTACTGGTTGACTGGCACTGGGTGGCCAAGGTCCTGATTGACTGGCACTGGGTGGCCAAGGTCCTAGTTGACTGGCACTGGGTGGCCAAGGTACTGGTTGACTGGCACTGGGTGGCCATGGTACTGGTTGACTGGCACTGGGTGGCCAAGGTCCTGGTTGACTGGTACTGGGTGGCCAAGGTCCTGGTTGACTTGTACTGGGTGGCCATGGTACTGGTTGACTAGCACTGGGTGGCCAAGGTTCTGGTTGACTGGCACTGGGTGGCCAAGGTCCTGGTTGACTGGCACTGGGTGGCCAAGGTGCTGGTTGACTGACACTGGGTGGCCAAGGAACTGACCACCCAAGGTGGCCAGTTCCAGTTCAGGTTACCTCACAAGTAACAATGGGGTCAGGTTACCCCACAAGTAACAATGGGGTCAGGTTACCTCACAAGTAACAATGGGGTCAGGTTACCTCACAAGTAACAATGGGGTCAGGTTACCCCACAAGTAACAATGGGGTCAGGTTACCTCACAAGTAACAATGGGGTCAGGTTGCCTCACAAGTAACAATGGGCTCAGGTTACCTCACAAGCAACAATGGGGTCAGGTTACCCCACAAGTAACAATGGGGTCAGGTTACCTCACAAGTAACAATGGGGTCAGGTTACCCCACAAGCAACAATGGGGTCAGGTTACCTCACAAGTAACAATGGGGTCAGGTTACCTCACAAGTAACAATGGGGTCAGGTTACCCCACAAGTAACAATGGGGTCAGGTTACCCCACAAGCAACAATGGGGTCAGGTTACCCCACAAGCAACAATGGGGTCAGGTTACCTCACAAGTAACAATGGGGTCAGGTTACCTCACAAGCAACAATGGGGTCAGGTTACCCCACAAGCAACAATGGGGTCAGGTTACCTCACAAGTAACAATGGGGTCAGGTTACCTCACAAGTAACAATGGGGTCAGGTTACCTCACAAGTAACAATGGGGTCAGGTTACCCCACAAGTAACAATGGGGTCAGGTTACCTCACAAGCAACAATGGGGTCAGGTTACCTCACAAGTAACAATGGGGTCAGGTTACCTCACAAGTAACAATGGGGTCAGGTTACCTCACAAGTAACAATGGGGTCAGGTTACCTCACAAGTAACAATGGGGTCAGGTTACCCCACAAGCAACAATGGGGTCAGGTTACCTCACAAGTAACAATGGGGTCAGGTTACCTCACAAGTAACAATGGGGTCAGGTTACCCCACAAGCAACAATGGGGTCAGGTTACCTCACAAGTAACAATGGGGTCAGGTTACCTCACAAGTAACAATGGGGTCAGGTTACCCCACAAGCAACAATGGGGTCAGGTTACCTCACAAGTAACAATGGGGTCAGGTTACCTCACAAGTAACAATGGGGTCATTTACAGGACTCAGAAAACAGTGATGATTCATTTTTTGTTCTTCCCTAAATATGTGAATGCTTGTATATAAACGGTGAACAATGTAGAGTGAACACTCGTCGTTGTTGTACTGCAGAAGAAAGCTGTGTTCTTGTACTCATCTGATCGTGCTTGCGGGGGTTGAGCTTCGGCTCTTTGGTCCCGCCTTTCGACTGTCAATCAACTGGTGTTCAGATTCCTGAGCCTATTGGGCTCTCATTATACTTGAAGCTTTGTATGGAGTCAGCCTCCACTACATCACTGCCTAATGCATTACATCTGTTAACTACTCTGACACTGCAAAAGTTCTTTATAATGTCTCTATGGCTCATTATTTAACAGAGGTGGAACAAGAGTTCCCTAAACTGTCTTTATTTGCCCTATCAATTGCCGAGATTCTTTTATGTAGTGATCATGTCTCCCCAACTATTCTGTCGTCTTGCGACGTGAGGTTTAGTTCCTGTAGTCTCTCTTCATACCTTATACCTCTGAACTCAGGTACGAGTCTCTTGGCATATTCAGATTCAGATTCAGATGTTTATTCAGGTAAGGTATATACATACAAGTGATGTTACATTAATGGATTGATATATAGATAGAGCTAGTACATACAATGCCTAAAGCCACTATTACGCAATGCGTTTCGGGCAAAACAAACAAAACAAACAAACAAACAATATCGTTGAACACTCTCCAAATTAGTCTTGTGCTTCACTAGATACAGACTCCAAGCTGGAGCTGCATACTTCAGGATTGGTCTGATCTATTTGGTATACAAGGTTCTAAATTATTCCTTATACAAGTTTCTGATGCCAGTTCTTATGTTGGCCAATCTAGTATACACCGCTGATGACATCCTCTGGATATGTGTTTCAAGGGACAGGTCTGGCAGGATATCAACCCCGGGTCTTTCTCTCTCCTTGTGTCTTGAAAGATTTCATCTCCTAAATGGTATCTTGTTTCTGGTCTCCTGCTCTCTTTACCTGTCTTCATTAGTTTACATTTGCTTGCGTTAAACTCTAACAACCATTTGTTGGACCATTCCTTCAGTTTGACAGATTTACCCTCCCTGAAACCATGTTGGTGGTTTGTCACGAAGTCCCTTCTCTCCAGATGTGCTACTAAGAATGGGGGTCAAAGACTTTCCTCACGATCTTCTCCATCACCTTGCATGGTATACAAGTTAAGGACACTGGCCTGTAGTTCAGTGCCTCTTACCTGTCAACGGTTGTGTATAATGGGACTACATTAGCCGTCTTCCATATTTCTGGCAGGTCTCCTGTTTCCAGTGACTTATCGCACACCAAGGAGAGTGACAAGCAAACTGCTTATAAACGCTTGTCGTTGTTACACTGCAGACAAAAGCTGTGTTCTTGTGAATGCTCGTCATTGTTGCAGTGGGGCTTGTGTTCACGTCCCCTTGTGTGGCGAGGAGGGCTCAAGCCTTAATCTGAGGAGGACCTGCAGATTGAACTCACACAATAACCAAAATTGCCTCACCGGCCCAAAAATGTAACAATGGAGGAGGAGGGCGCCTGGAGGAGGTTCTTGAGGAGGTCTGGCAAGATGCAGGGACATGAAGGAGATTACTGGGGGAAGGCAATGTTAAAATGTTAAAACGACAATTTTTGACTTGTAAGGGGCGGTCTATTATACTTTATGCTGGCGAGTTGGCGTATATGTTGTCTTCAACAACACCAAAGTTATCTTTACGTGTTCTGCAGCACCAAAGTTATCTTGACATGAACAGCAATATCGAAGTAATCAAGACGTCTTGAGCAGCACCACAGTTATCTAGATGTCCTCAGCAACGGCAGAGTTATTTTGACATCAGCAACAATGTTGTCTAGACATCAGCAACAATAACAATGTTGTCTAGACATCAGCAGCATTACCAAATGTGTCTAGACATCAGCAGCATCACCAAATGTGTCTAGACATCTGCAGCATCACCAAATGTGTCTAGACATCAGCAGCATCACCAAATGTGTCTAGACATCAGCAGCATCACCAAATGTGTCTAGACATCTGCAGCATCACCAAAGGTGTCTAGACATCAGCAGCATCACCAAAGGTGTCTAGACATCAGCAGCATCACCAAATGTGTCTAGATATCTGCAGCATCACCAAAGGTGTCTAGACATCAGCAGCATCACGAAATGTGTCTAGACATCAGCAGCATCACCAAATGTGTCTAGATATCTGCAGCATCACCAAAGGTGTCTAGACATCAGCAGCATCACCAAATGTGTCTAGATATCTGCAGCATCACCAAAGGTGTCTAGACATCAGCAGCATCACGAAATGTGTCTAGACATCAGCAGCATCACCAAAAATGTTCTGTGCGTACGTGTGCGTGAGCGCGTGTGTGCGTGTGCGCGTGAGCGTGCATAACACCATCCTACACAAACCTACAGCTGGCTAAAGGTGTCCCCCATATTACCTGTAAATACTCAGTCTTGAGCCTTCTACACCACTGGAGTAGTGGCCACGGTACTCTGCTCTACCCCACTGGAGTAGTGGCCACGGTACTCTGCTCTACACCACTGGAGTAGTGGCCACGGTACTCTGCTCTACACCACTGGAGTAGGTGCCACGGTACTCTGCTCTACCCCACTGGAGTAATGGCCACGGTACTCTGCTCTACACCACTGGAGTAGTGGCCACGGTACTCTGCTCTACACCACTGGAGTAGTGGCCACGGTACTCTGCTCTACACCACTGGAGTAGTGGCCACGGTACTCTGCTCTACACCACTGGAGTAGTGGCCACGGTACTCTGCTCTACACCACTGGAGTAGTGGCCACGGTACTCTGCTCTACACCACTGGAGTAGTGGCCACGGTACTCTGCTCTACACCACTGGAGTAGTGGCCACGGTACTCTGCTCTACACCACTGGAGTAGTGGCCACGGTACTCTGCTCTACACCACTGGAGTAGTGGCCACGGTACTCTGCTCTACACCACTGGAGTAGTGGCCACGGTACTCTGCTCTACACCACTTGAGTAGTGGCCACGGTACTCTGCTCTACACCACTGGAGTAGTGGCCACGGTACTCTGCTCTACACCACTGGAGTAGTGGCCACGGTACTCTGCTCTACACCACTGGAGTAGTGGCCACGGTACTCTGCTCTACACCACTGGAGTAGTGGCCACGGTACTCTGCTCTACACCACTTGAGTAGTGGCCACGGTACTCTGCTCTACACCACTGGAGTAGTGGCCACGGTACTCTGCTCTACACCACTGGAGTAGTGGCCACGGTACTCTGCTCTACACCACTGGAGTAGTGGCCACGGTACTCTGCTCTACACCACTGGAGTAGTGGCCACGGTACTCTGCTCTACACCACTGGAGTAGAGGCCACGGTACTCTGCTCTACACCACTGGAGTAGTGGCCACGGTACTCTGCTCTACACCACTGGAGTAGTGGCCACGGTACTCTGCTCTACACCACTGGAGTAGTGGCCACGGTACTCTGCTCTACACCACTGGAGTAGTGGCCACGGTACTCTGCTCTACACCACTGGAGTAGTGGCCACGGTACTCTGCTCTACACCACTGGAGTAGTGGCCACGGTACTCTGCTCTACACCACTGGAGTAGTGGCCACGGCACTCTTCTCTACACCACTGGAGTAGTGGCCACGGTACTCTGCTCTTCCTCACTACCCGCAACACAATCATCTTTCGGGACTTTTGGCGGCGAGGAAGACCGTCGTACCTTTCTTTGATCAAGGGTTAATGTGTTCCTAATGTCATACCACCTTCTTCCTGCCTCTACCACCACTTTGGCCTTGAGAGATGGCCTCATTCCCTCTTCAAATATTATTTATTTTACAGCGGGTAAGCTCTCTCTTATCGAGAATGTATATATATATATATATATATATATATATATATATATATATATATATATATATATATATATATATATATATATATATATATATATATATATATATATAATTTCCATTATTACCACTTTTAAAAGTCTACAAGCAATAAGGAATTACATTATAATTTATCTTAATATTAAAATTGAACTTAAGCTCTTATATCTTAAAACTTCTGTTTAAGATGTAATGCACTTTGGAGAGTAAAAGAGAAAGGAATTGTCTTAAGAGTGCAATATCTACTTGATATTCACAGCTACCTGACTGCTACGACAAAATCATTGAGGCATTAGAAGAAAAACAGAATACAGATGTTGTTTACACAGATTTTGCAAAGGCCTTCGACAAAATAGGTCACACGATGAGGTCAATAGGTATAACTGGTAAAGTGGCACGCTGGGTACTCAATTTCCTGTAGAACACAAAGGGTAACAGTCAATCAAATAAAATCGAGTCCGAGCGCTGTTAAATGCTCTGTACCTCAGGGTACAGTCCTTGTATAGTCTCTGTGACCTGTGTCATTTGACTGTCAATATTTGTCTGGGTCAAGTGTGATAATTTCAGTGAATATTGGAGTTATCAGTGACGCGTGATAAAACATTGATATAATTCTTCGTCTTAGTGACCTGGGTGTGAGTCAATGGTTAATGAATCTCAATGACTCATAAGCGTCGATTCGATATTGTCTCAGTGACTTATGATTCTTTCATTGTTGTTATATTTCTTAGTGATATATCTGTCAGAAACGCCATGCGTGTATGTGGCTTTGATAGACTGTAAAACAACAACAACAATGTTATGTACTCTCACAAATGTACTTTCATGCGTAAATAAATAAATTAATTAATAAATGATATGCACTCTCTTTCAGTGATTATTAATGTCTTTGTGATGTGTAATTAATCATTGTGGAAGTAATTCCAGAGACTTAATGTTGTAGGAATGAATTAGTCATTGATTGTTATGTGTAATTCATGTGTTGACTATTAACCAAGTGCAGAGTTGTAACTCTGGTCAATGTCCCTTCTTACTGCAAGTGTCATGTGCAGTTGATATGAGAGAGTGCACAAGTGTTCACTCAGATGATGGACAGAGTGTATCGTGATCCAGCTTGTACCCCTCTAGACATACCCGAGAGGGTACTGAGGAAGTTACTGGAAGCTTGCACTAATGAGACACTCTTTTTGAGTCCCGATTGGCACATGTATAAACAAGTGAATGGGGTTCCATGGGTGTTCCCCTAGGTGTCCAGTTAATGATTTTTTACATGGGTACCATAGAGCAGGTCTTAGTTGACATGGACTTGAAACCGGCCATATACTGCAGGTATGTTGACATTTTTACACAGGTAACTGATGTCAGACATCTGCAGGAGCTGAAGGAGGCATTCAAGCGCAATTATGTGTTGAGTTTCACTTACGAGATGAAGAAGGAGGGGAAGCTGCCCTTTCTAGATGTAACAGTAACGGAAAGGAGAGGAGGCTTCCACACTGCAGTCTACACTAAGGAAACAAACATAGGAATGTGCCTAAATGCCAACAGTGACTGCCCAGACAGGTACAAGAGGAGTGTTGTCAATGCTTACGTCGACTTTGCTCTCAGCCACAGCTCAGGATGGAAGCAAGTCCAGGAAGAACTCTGTAGGGTAAGGCAGGTCCTAGTCAACAGCGGCTTCTCTAACGGTTTTGTTGAAGACCATAAAAAGAAAGGTAAAACGCCATGCAACTTCTGAAGAGACAACTAACACAACACCTATACCCCCTATTAGACTATTTTACAGGAACTTCTTTTCGACAGCTCATAAAACGGAGGAAAGGGTCCTGAAAGATATTGTTGATAGGAACGTTATCCCTACAGACAAAAAACAGAAAATGCAATTGACGTTTTACTATAAAACCAAAAAACGGCCAGCCTACTCATGAAAAACTCTCCAGACACCAAGCAGAACGCCTTGAAGGAAACCAACGTCGTCTATGCCTTCAAATGCCCACTTGGGGACTGTAAGCCCCAAAGAACTCAGTATATAGGCAAGACAACAACGTCTTTTTCTAGACGATTAACAATGCATAAACAACAGGGCTCCATAAAGGAACATATAAAATCTCACAACCAGACCATCACCAGAGAAGTCTTAACAAACAACACAGAAATCATCGATAGGTACAGCGATAGCAGGCGGCTCCACATCTGCGAGGCACTACACATCAAAAAGTCTACACAGCAATCAACAGCCAATTAATGCACTACTATATTCTACCCACTTCAAGACTCCGAACCAATATAGAAGCATCAAGAGGAAGTATGAGCCAGATGGCCCTCTGAAGTTACTTCCATTCTTATGCTCTCATATATCCAATTAATACCCATAGTTTCGTGTTCTGTCTTGTATTTGTCACAAGTTTGTTCACCTCATCCAAAACTGTTGCACCATATCACTTCACCCAAATGCGAGTATAAGTATGACGGATTAGCTGACTCTGTTTAGTGTTTTCAGGTTACAGCTGCGTGTGTAAAGTAAAGTCTTAGAAAATGTAATAAGTTATTACGAAATGCGTTCAAGCGTCGCGTTATCTTATTATTATTAATCTTATTATTTTGGTTAATATATATATATATATATATATATATATATATATATATATATATATATATATATATATATATATATATATATTTATATTTAGGGGTACCACCACTGGTTTAATTAAAGGGACCCACATCCTCAAAGAAGAATATAAATAGTGTTCAGAGAAGACCTTGTGGATTCTCACTGAATACTTTAATCTTTTCCTCTCCTACCACCCATATTTTTTTTTATTTGATTTTATTGCAATGCTACAGTTTACAGAAAACACACACTTATATAACAATATACCAACCAGTGTTCGAAGACCTCGTCCAGCTCTTCGGGGGTTGGGTGAGTACCCAAAATACAGCACGCATTTCCCCTCTGAACAGCGACACTGAGGCGCTGGAATATGAAACTGGCCACTCTTGGGTCTCTAGTCTTCCCAATGAGTTCCTCGCCCAGCTCCTTCAGGAACTTAAGTGCATATTTACCCCAGACGCCCAGAGTCTCAGAGCCTATTGGCACGAACCTGTAACAACGTTCTAGGTCCCTGTACTTGTTGGTTTTCTGGGTCTCCCTGAAGGTGGCCGCCCCGCCTCCCTCAGCTGTGCTGTAAGGTAGATAGGTATCAGCCAATGTAGATGCACACGTGTAGTCCCACACGACCTGTTTACCTTCTCTCCATGGCTGCAGGGTGACTCCATCTGGGCGTTTTAGGCTGTTGTCAGGCCTGCACAACTGAGGTTCCCTTTGTGCTGGGCACCCAGCTGAGGCCAAACCTCTCTTGATGATGTCATTGACTGCTTCATGTCTGGCAATCTTTCCCTGTGTCTTACGACAGATGAGACCATGGCTGCCGTATTGGTCTGCCCGTGCATGGCTGCAAATACACCGGTGCTCGGTGGAGATAGGGGCGGCAAGGCACAGGCATGACTGCCATATTGGTCTGCCCGTGCATGGCCGCAAATACACCAGTGCTCGGTGGAAATAGGGGCGGCAAGGCGCAGGGCAACACCAATACTTAGGGTCCGATGGCCCAGGCGGGTGTCCAAGCGGAATAAGGGACTGCCAACAGGAAGTCCCCGGCATGGGGCGCTTGCACAGCTAGAAGACGCGCTTTGTCCTTCCTGGAAGCTGCCTCCAGCAATGATGTGGCGATGTTCTCCACTATGGGGCTATCCCATTTGGACTGTTTGCAGTCATTTGGAAGAGTCGGTCGAGGATGAGAGTTGACAAGAGTGTCCCACTGACCGGCTCCTTCCGCGAATGTGGGATCATGAATCCCAATGGAGTCTCTTAGGTATTCCGGTAGTATTTCCTTAACTAATTCACCTGTTGCACTGGTCGAGGATAAGAGTGCCAGCAATGCTGTGTCGCCTTGCGAATACCTATCCCCCCGAGTCTAACTGGGAGCGTTGCTTGGTCCCATTGGTCATCTTGTAGGGAGAGGTTTAACACTTTCACGGTTATTGACCTTAGGAGTGTGTCATATTCTGTTAATTTTGGGCTGTCGAAGGAGGGAGCACACCTTAGGAAATAGGTCAGTCTGGGCAAAGCCAGGCACCTTGTGAGAAGGTACAAAGCATCGTGGGCGTCCAAAGCCCCTATTCTTCCCTCCATCCTCCTCAGGTCGTTCAGCTTTTCTTCGAGGACTACCTCAATGGCGCTCGAGCCCAGAGGTGCCCCTAGCAGCACACTGTCGGTGGGAGCGATCACTTGGGCTCCTGGCAATATGATTCGCACTGCATCTATGGTTGGTTGGCTAGATGAGATGATTTCACACTTTAATGGGTTTAGGGTGAGTCCTAACTCCTCTCCCTTAGATTTCACCAGCTGTAGATCTTCTAGCAGGGACTCCTGTGTCCCTGCCAGGGTGCCATCGTCCAGGAACCAGATGTTGAGTTCGCTGGTTAATCTGCTTGTGACCTCTTTAACAGCCATGCAAAAAAGAAAAGGGGCAAGTGGGTCTCCCTGCTGGACACCTTCTGCAGAAACAACTTCATGTTCCCCAAACAGCAGCGTCGATTCCCTACTGTACCCTGCTGAGACGAAGGGGAGTAGAGAAGGAAAGCTTGTTCGAACTGCTTCCAGTACCACATCCCTTTTTACCTGGTTGAAGGCATTTTTAAAGTCTAATTTAATTAATGCCTTATTTTCTGGGAGGTGCTTGATATAGGCTCGTGCTGCATGAGCTGCTGCTTCACAGCCATGGGGGACACCAAAACCTAGTTGAGAAAAATTATACCAGTGTCGAAGTTATCCCTAGTTGATGGGGTCGAAGCATCGCTGCAGCGTCTATGCTAATTTTCTGACAGCTGCCCTAGCAACAAGGCGCCGAAGTGTGTTACCCACGGCAATGGGTCTGACTCCACCATCCTTCTTCTTAAGGGCATATAGGGATGCTCCAAAAAAAAAGGGTTTAATTGTATCTGGGATAATCCAGAGAGGCAGTCGTTGACAAACTTCGTGACCTCTGACAACAGTGTCTCGGCAACTTCTTCGAGAACTGGGTTTACCATCTCCTTGAGGTGCTGAGGTCTTACTCCAGTGTATCCCCCTGCTGAGCCTGGCGGGAATGACATGATGGCTTTGTATACCTCTGACGCTTGGAGGAATAGAGGTCCCATGTCTGGGACATTTGTGTCCTGAGCAGTGGGTTCCCACGGTACTCTAGGAGGCTGCTTCTCTCTCAGCGAGTTGGCGGTAGTGGTATTTCTAGGGGCGATTGTGTCTTCGCTGGTAAGTAACCTAATTGCTCCTACTGTGTTGCCCTCTTCAATTTTTTTGGTCACTTGTGTTCCTAGTTTAAAATTGTCATTGGAACTCTTGGGTCTGCCACGACGGTTTTTGCGTTGAGGAGGGATGGGGATCACGTTGTCAGCTCTGGGGAAATTATTTATTGCCCTAGTGACTGATGAGGCTAGTGACTTGCCTCCTCTTGCAGGAACGCCTAAGCAAATATTGCCAAACAGGAGCAAATTATGCCATGCTTTGATCGTGGCTGCAGCATTAAGATTTTCAGACCGTTCATTTACTTTCCTTAAAAGGTCTGTATATTTCCCTGCTGCAAATGGGCGCGCTGCTTTAGGAATGTGGGGAAGAGTTCTGGTGGTGGATGCTTTGATGGCCCCCAGGAGGTCATCTGATGACATGAATTAAGTTTGCTGGGATGTGTGGAGGTGCCGGGGGGATCTGTGGGCCTTCTCTCACTACAGGTACCGTCCATGAACCCTCACAGCCGTTGTGTTGACGTAGGGTTCCATCGTTTCTAAGGCTGTGAGATTCGTCACACACCCGACACGTTCCTCTGGGTCTGGGTCCTCTGGTTGCACGTCTGGGTGCACTGTTCCCAGGACCGTGTTCTTGGCTGAGGGGTTCCTGGTTAGCTGGTGGAGTCCCCTCCATGCCCCGGGCGGGCTGAGACATCGGCCGGAGTGGGAGGGATGACAGGGGTGGTGGCGGCAGGGGTGGATGCGGGTGGTGGCAGGAGGGGTGGCTACCTACTCACCACTCGTATGAGTACTTGTGTCTCCCTCCCTTTTGGGAGGAACCTGAATGCCTGCTGTGACCTGTGCCATATCTGGGTGCATGGAGGGTAACACATCCCTGCAACAAGCACTGTGTGGGCGGTGAATAGGTGGGTGGGAGACACCCAGGCGCAGGGTGGGATGGCAGGAGGTACTGTGGTGCGGCGAGGCCGGCGGGCGGGGAGGAGGTGGGGGTTGACCGGGCCTCGCTGAGCTTGAGGGGGGGTCTGGGTGACACTTAAACACTGGTATAATTTTCTTGTATATCACTGCACAATGGTGAATGAATCATACACTTGTAATCCGACACACTGTGAGCTCTACTAGCTCTGACCATGATTGCTGATTTTTATTTTCATTTTTCTTTCCCAAACGTATTTCTATAAACACTGGGTGGCACATGGGTGACCCCCCCCCCCCTCTCGCCCGACCGAACAACTTCACCC